>NW_028151582.1:0-63490 GCF_964638095.1 Poromitra crassiceps | reverse complement strand
GACACCAGAGAGGCTAAGACCGCATTGACTCAGTGCGGTACTCAGCCTCTCTGGTGTCAAGTCTGATTTTGGAAAAAAAAAAAAAAAAATCCAAAATCAGACAGAGTGTTGAGACCAGAGAGGCTAAGACTGCATTGACTCAGTGCGGTATTCAGCCTCTCTGGTGTCAAGTCTGATTTTGGAAAAAAAAAAAAAAAAATCCAAAATCAAACAGAGTGTTGAGACCAGAGAGGCTAAGACCGCATTGACTCAGTGCGGTATTCAGCCTCTCTGGTGTCAAGTCTGATTTTGGAAAAAAAAAAAAAAAAATCCAAAATCAGACAGAGTGTTGACACCAGAGAGGCTAAGACCGCATTGACTCAGTGCGGTATTCAGCCTCTCTGGTGTCAAGTCTGATTTTGAAAAAAAAAAAAAAAATATCCAAAATCAGACAGAGTGTTGAGACCAGAGAGGCTAAGACCGCATTGACTCAGTGCGGTATTCAGCCTCTCTGGTGTCAAGTCTGATTTTGGAAAAAAAAAAAAAAAAAAATCCAAAATCAGACAGAGTGTTGAGACCAGAGAGGCTAAGACCGCATTGACTCAGTGCGGTATTCAGCCTCTCTGGTGTCAAGTCTGATTTTGGAAAAAAAAAAAAAAAATATCCAAAATCAGACAGAGTGTTGAGACCAGAGAGGCTAAGACCGCATTGACTCAGTGCGGTATTCAGCCTCTCTGGTGTCAAGTCTGATTTTGGAAAAAAAAAAAAAAAAAAAATCCAAAATCAGACAGAGTGTTGAGACCAGAGAGGCTAAGACCGCATTGACTCAGTGCGGTATTCAGCCTCTCTGGTGTCAAGTCTGATTTTGGAAAAAAAAAAAAAAAAATCCAAAATCAGACAGAGTGTTGACACCAGAGAGGCTAAGACCGCATTGACTCAGTGCGGTATTCAGCCTCTCTGGTGTCAAGTCTGATTTTGAAAAAAAAAAAAAAAATATCCAAAATCAGACAGAGTGTTGAGACCAGAGAGGCTAAGACCGCATTGACTCAGTGCGGTATTCAGCCTCTCTGGTGTCAAGTCTGATTTTGGAAAAAAAAAAAAAAAAAAAATCCAAAATCAGACAGAGTGTTGAGACCAGAGAGGCTAAGACCGCATTGACTCAGTGCGGTATTCAGCCTCTCTGGTGTCAAGTCTGATTTTGGAAAAAAAAAAAAAAAAATCCAAAATCAGACAGAGTGTTGAGACCAGAGAGGCTAAGACGGCATTGACTCAGTGCGGTATTCAGCCTCTCTGGTGTCAAGTCTGATTTTGGAAAAAAAAAAAAAAAAATCCAAAATCAGACAGAGTGTTGACACCAGAGCGGCTAAGACCGCATTGACTCAGTGCGGTATTCAGCCTCTCTGGTGTCAAGTCTGATTTTGGAAAAAAAAAAAAAAAAATCCAAAATCAGACAGAGTGTTGACACCAGAGAGGCTAAGACCGCATTGACTCAGTGCGGTATTCAGCCTCTCTGGTGTCAAGTCTGATTTTGAAAAAAAAAAAAAAAATATCCAAAATCAGACAGAGTGTTGAGACCAGAGAGGCTAAGACCGCATTGACTCAGTGCGGTATTCAGCCTCTCTGGTGTCAAGTCTGATTTTGGAAAAAAAAAAAAAAAAAAATCCAAAATCAGACAGAGTGTTGAGACCAGAGAGGCTAAGACCGCATTGACTCAGTGCGGTATTCAGCCTCTCTGGTGTCAAGTCTGATTTTGGAAAAAAAAAAAAAATATATCCAAAATCAGACAGAGTGTTGAGACCAGAGAGGCTAAGACCGCATTGACTCAGTGCGGTATTCAGCCTCTCTGGTGTCAAGTCTGATTTTGGAAAAAAGAAAAAGAAAATCCAAAATCAAACAGAGTGTTGAGACCAGAGAGGCTAAGACCGCATTGACTCAGTGCGGTATTCAGCCTCTCTGGTGTCAAGTCTGATTTTGGAAAAAAAAAAAAAAAAATCCAAAATCAGACAGAGTGTTGACACCAGAGAGGCTAAGACCGCATTGACTCAGTGCGGTATTCAGCCTCTCTGGTGTCAAGTCTGATTTTGGAAAAAAAAAAAAAAAAAATCCAAAATCAGACAGAGTGTTGAGACCAGAGAGGCTAAGACCGCATTGACTCAGTGCGGTATTCAGCCTCTCTGGTGTCAAGTCTGATTTTGGAAAAAAAAAAAAAAAAATCCAAAATCAAACAGAGTGTTGAGACCAGAGAGGCTAAGACCGCATTGACTCAGTGCGGTATTCAGCCTCTCTGGTGTCAAGTCTGATTTTGGAAAAAAAAAAAAAAAAATCCAAAATCAGACAGAGTGTTGACACCAGAGAGGCTAAACCGCATTGACTCAGTGCGGTATTCAGCCTCTCTGGTGTCAAGTCTGATTTTGAAAAAAAAAAAAAAAAAATCCAAAATCAGACAGAGTGTTGAGACCAGAGAGGCTAAGACCGCATTGACTCAGTGCGGTATTCAGCCTCTCTGGTGTCAAGTCTGATTTTGGAAAAAAAAAAAAAAAAAAATCCAAAATCAGACAGAGTGTTGAGACCAGAGAGGCTAAGACCGCATTGACTCAGAGCGGTATTCAGCCTCTCTGGTGTCAAGTCTGATTTTGGAAAAAAAAAAAAAAAAATCCAAAATCAGACAGAGTGTTGAGACCAGAGAGGCTAAGACCGCATTGACTCAGTGCGGTATTCAGCCTCTCTGGTGTCAAGTCTGATTTTGGAAAAAAAAAAAAAAAAAAAATCCAAAATCAGACAGAGTGTTGAGACCAGAGAGGCTAAGACTGCATTGACTCAGTGCGGTATTCAGCCTCTCTGGTGTCAAGTCTGATTTTGGAAAAAAAAAAAAAAAAATCCAAAATCAGACAGAGTGTTGAGACCAGAGAGGCTAAGACGGCATTGACTCAGTGCGGTATTCAGCCTCTCTGGTGTCAAGTCTGATTTTGGAAAAAAAAAAAAAAAAATCCAAAATCAGACAGAGTGTTGACACCAGAGCGGCTAAGACCGCATTGACTCAGTGCGGTATTCAGCCTCTCTGGTGTCAAGTCTGATTTTGGAAAAAAAAAAATATATATCCAAAATCAGACAGAGTGTTGAGACCAGAGAGGCTAAGACCGCATTGACTCAGTGCGGTATTCAGCCTCTCTGGTGTCAAGTCTGATTTTGGAAAAAAAAAAAAAAAAATCCAAAATCAGACAGAGTGTTGACACCAGAGAGGCTAAGACCGCATTGACTCAGTGCGGTATTCAGCCTCTCTGGTGTCAAGTCTGATTTTGGAAAAAAAAAAAAAAAAATCCAAAATCAGACAGAGTGTTGAGACCAGAGAGGCTAAGACCGCATTGACTCAGTGCAGTATTCAGCCTCTCTGGTGTCAAGTCTGATTTTGGAAAAAAAAAAAAAAAAAATCCAAAATCAAACAGAGTGTTGAGACCAGAGAGGCTAAGACCGCATTGACTCAGTGCGGTATTCAGCCTCTCTGGTGTCAAGTCTGATTTTGGAAAAAAAAAAAAAAAATCCAAAATCAGACAGAGTGTTGACACCAGAGAGGCTAAGACCGCATTGACTCAGTGCGGTATTCAGCCTCTCTGGTGTCAAGTCTGATTTTGAAAAAAAAAAAAAAAATATCCAAAATCAGACAGAGTGTTGAGACCAGAGAGGCTAAGACCGCATTGACTCAGTGCGGTATTCAGCCTCTCTGGTGTCAAGTCTGATTTTGGAAAAAAAAAAAAAAAAAAAATCCAAAATCAGACAGAGTGTTGAGACCAGAGAGGCTAAGACCGCATTGACTCAGTGCGGTATTCAGCCTCTCTGGTGTCAAGTCTGATTTTGGAAAAAAAAAAAAAAAAAATCCAAAATCAGACAGAGTGTTGACACCAGAGAGGCTAAGACCGCATTGACTCAGTGCGGTATTCAGCCTCTCTGGTGTCAAGTCTGATTTTGAAAAAAAAAAAAAAAATATCCAAAATCAGACAGAGTGTTGAGACCAGAGAGGCTAAGACCGCATTGACTCAGTGCGGTATTCAGCCTCTCTGGTGTCAAGTCTGATTTTGGAAAAAAAAAAAAAAAAAAAAATCCAAAATCAGACAGAGTGTTGAGACCAGAGAGGCTAAGACCGCATTGACTCAGTGCGGTATTCAGCCTCTCTGGTGTCAAGTCTGATTTTGGAAAAAAAAAAAAAAAATCCAAAATCAGACAGAGTGTTGAGACCAGAGAGGCTAAGACGGCATTGACTCAGTGCGGTATTCAGCCTCTCTGGTGTCAAGTCTGATTTTGGAAAAAAAAAAAAAAAAATCCAAAATCAGACAGAGTGTTGACACCAGAGCGGCTAAGACCGCATTGACTCAGTGCGGTATTCAGCCTCTCTGGTGTCAAGTCTGATTTTGGAAAAAAAAAAAAATATATCCAAAATCAGACAGAGTGTTGAGACCAGAGAGGCTAAGACCGCATTGACTCAGTGCGGTATTCAGCCTCTCTGGTGTCAAGTCTGATTTTGGAAAAAAGAAAAAGAAAATCCAAAATCAAACAGAGTGTTGAGACCAGAGAGGCTAAGACCGCATTGACTCAGTGCGGTATTCAGCCTCTCTGGTGTCAAGTCTGATTTTGGAAAAAAAAAAAAAAAAATCCAAAATCAGACAGAGTGTTGACACCAGAGAGGCTAAGACCGCATTGACTCAGTGCGGTATTCAGCCTCTCTGGTGTCAAGTCTGATTTTTGAAAAAAAAAAAAAAAAATCAAAAATCAGACAGAGTGTTGAGACCAGAGAGGCTAAGACCGCATTGACTCAGTGCGGTATTCAGCCTCTCTGGTGTCAAGTCTGATTTTGGAAAAAAAAAAAAAAAAAATCCAAAATCAAACAGAGTGTTGAGACCAGAGAGGCTAAGACCGCATTGACTCAGTGCGGTATTCAGCCTCTCTGGTGTCAAGTCTGATTTTGGAAAAAAAAAAAAAAAAATCCAAAATCAGACAGAGTGTTGACACCAGAGAGGCTAAGACCGCATTGACTCAGTGCGGTATTCAGCCTCTCTGGTGTCAAGTCTGATTTTGAAAAAAAAAAAATATATATCCAAAATCAGACAGAGTGTTGAGACCAGAGAGGCTAAGACCGCATTGACTCAGTGCGGTATTCAGCCTCTCTGGTGTCAAGTCTGATTTTGGAAAAAAAAAAAAAAAAAAAATCCAAAATCAGACAGAGTGTTGAGACCAGAGAGGCTAAGACCGCATTGACTCAGTGCGGTATTCAGCCTCTCTGGTGTCAAGTCTGATTTTGGAAAAAAAAAAAAAAAAATCCAAAATCAGACAGAGTGTTGAGACCAGAGAGGCTAAGACGGCATTGACTCAGTGCGGTATTCAGCCTCTCTGGTGTCAAGTCTGATTTTGAAAAAAAAAAAAAAAAATCCAAAATCAGACAGAGTGTTGACACCAGAGCGGCTAAGACCGCATTGACTCAGTGCGGTATTCAGCCTCTCTGGTGTCAAGTCTGATTTTGGAAAAAAAAATATATATATCCAAAATCAGACAGAGTGTTGAGACCAGAGAGGCTAAGACCGCATTGACTCAGTGCGGTATTCAGCCTCTCTGGTGTCAAGTCTGATTTTGGAAAAAAGAAAAAGAAAATCCAAAATCAAACAGAGTGTTGAGACCAGAGAGGCTAAGACCGCATTGACTCAGTGCGGTATTCAGCCTCTCTGGTGTCAAGTCTGATTTTGAAAAAAAAAAAAAAAAAATCCAAAATCAGACAGAGTGTTGACACCAGAGAGGCTAAGACCGCATTGACTCAGTGCGGTATTCAGCCTCTCTGGTGTCAAGTCTGATTTTGGAAAAAAAAAAAAAAAAAAATCCAAAATCAGACAGAGTGTTGAGACCAGAGAGGCTAAGACCGCATTGACTCAGTGCGGTATTCAGCCTCTCTGGTGTCAAGTCTGATTTTGGAAAAAAAAAAAAAAAAATCCAAAATCAAACAGAGTGTTGAGACCAGAGAGGCTAAGACCGCATTGACTCAGTGCGGTATTCAGCCTCTCTGGTGTCAAGTCTGATTTTAGAAAAAAAAAAAAAAAAATCCAAAATCAGACAGAGTGTTGACACCAGAGAGGCTAAGACCGCATTGACTCAGTGCGGTATTCAGCCTCTCTGGTGTCAAGTCTGATTTTGAAAAAAAAAAAAAATATATCCAAAATCAGACAGAGTGTTGAGACCAGAGAGGCTAAGTATTGACTCAGTGCGGTATTCAGCCTCTCTGGTGTCAAGTCTGATTTTGGAAAAAAAAAAAAAAAAAAATCCAAAATCAAACAGAGTGTTGAGACCAGAGAGGCTAAGACCGCATTGACTCAGTGCGGTATTCAGCCTCTCTGGTGTCAAGTCTGATTTTGGAAAAAAAAAAAAAAAAAATCCAAAATCAGACAGAGTGTTGAGACCAGAGAGGCTAAGACGGCATTGACTCAGTGCGGTATTCAGCCTCTCTGGTGTCAAGTCTGATTTTGGAAAAAAAAAAAAAAAATCCAAAATCAGACAGAGTGTTGACACCAGAGAGGCTAAGACCGCATTGACTCAGTGCGGTATTCAGCCTCTCTGGTGTCAAGTCTGATTTTGGAAAAAAAAAAAAAAAAATCCAAAATCAGACAGAGTGTTGAGACCAGAGAGGCTAAGACGGCATTGACTCAGTGCGGTATTCAGCCTCTCTGGTGTCAAGTCTGATTTTGGAAAAAAAAAAAAAAAATCCAAAATCAGACAGAGTGTTGACACCAGAGAGGCTAAGACCGCATTGACTCAGTGCGGTATTCAGCCTCTCTGGTGTCAAGTCTGATTTTGGAAAAAAAAAAAAAAAATCCAAAATCAGACAGAGTGTTGATACCAGAGAGGCTAAGACCGCATTGACTCAGTGCGGTATTCAGCCTCTCTGGTGTCAAGTCTGATTTTGGAGAAAAAAAAAAAAAAAATCCAAAATCAGACAGAGTGTTGAGACCAGAGAGGCTAAGACCGCATTGACTCAGTGCGGTATTCAGCCTCTCTGGTGTCAAGTCTGATTTTGGAAAAAAAAAAAAAAAAATCCAAAATCAGACAGAGTGTTGAGACCAGAGAGGCTAAGACCGCATTGACTCAGTGCGGTATTCAGCCTCTCTGGTGTCAAGTCTGATTTTGAAAAAAAAAAAAAAAAAATCCAAAATCAGACAGAGTGTTGACACCAGAGAGGCTAAGACCACATTGACTCAGTGCGGTATTCAGCCTCTCTGGTGTCAAGTCTGATTTTGGAAAAAAAAAAAAAAAAATCCAAAATCAGACAGAGTGTTGAGACCAGAGAGGCTAAGACCGCATTGACTCAGTGCGGTATTCAGCCTCTCTGGTGTCAAGTCTGATTTTGGAAAAAAAAAAAAAAAAATCCAAAATCAAACAGAGTGTTGAGACCAGAGAGGCTAAGACCGCATTGACTCAGTGCGGTATTCAGCCTCTCTGGTGTCAAGTCTGATTTTGGAAAAAAAAAAAAAAAAATCCAAAATCAGACAGAGTGTTGACACCAGAGAGGCTAAGACCGCATTGACTCAGTGCGGTATTCAGCCTCTCTGGTGTCAAGTCTGAATTTGAAAAAAAAAATATATATATCCAAAATCAGACAGAGTGTTGAGACCAGAGAGGCTAAGACCGCATTGACTCAGTGCGGTATTCAGCCTCTCTGGTGTCAAGTCTGATTTTGGAAAAAAAAAAAAAAAAAAAATCCAAAATCAAACAGAGTGTTGAGACCAGAGAGGCTAAGACCGCATTGACTCAGTGCGGTATTCAGCCTCTCTGGTGTCAAGTCTGATTTTGGAAAAAAAAAAAAAAAAATCCAAAATCAGACAGAGTGTTGAGACCAGAGAGGCTAAGACGGCATTGACTCAGTGCGGTATTCAGCCTCTCTGGTGTCAAGTCTGATTTTGGAAAAAAAAAAAAAAAATCCAAAATCAGACAGAGTGTTGACACCAGAGAGGCTAAGACCGCATTGACTCAGTGCGGTATTCAGCCTCTCTGGTGTCAAGTCTGATTTTGGAAAAAAAAAAAAAAAATCCAAAATCAGACAGAGTGTTGAGACCAGAGAGGCTAAGACCGCATTGACTCAGTGCGGTATTCAGCCTCTCTGGTGTCAAGTCTGATTTTGGAGGAAAAAAAAAAAAAAATCCAAAATCAGACAGAGTGTTGAGACCAGAGAGGCTAAGACCGCATTGACTCAGTGCGGTATTCAGCCTCTCTGGTGTCACGTCTGATTTTGGAAAAAAAAAAAAAAAAATCCAAAATCAGACAGAGTGTTGAGACCAGAGAGGCTAAGACCGCATTGCCTCAGTGCGGTATTCAGCCTCTCTGGTGTCAAGTCTGATTTTGGAAAAAAAAAAAAAAAAATCCAAAATCAGACAGTGTTGAGACCAGAGAGGCTAAGACGGCATTGACTCAGTGCGGTATTCAGCCTCTCTGGTGTCAAGTCTGATTTTGGAAAAAAATAATAATAATCCAAAATCAGACAGAGTGTTGACACCAGAGAGGCTAAGACCGCATTGACTCAGTGCGGTATTCAGCCTCTCTGGTGTCAAGTCTGATTTTGGAAAAAAAAAAAAAAAATCCAAAATCAGACAGAGTGTTGAGACCAGAGAGGCTAAGACCGCATTGACTCAGTGCGGTATTCAGCCTCTCTGGTGTCAAGTCTGATTTTGGAAAAAAAAAAAAAAAAAATCCAAAATCAGACAGAGTGTTGAGACCAGAGAGGCTAAGACCGCATTGACTCAGTGCGGTATTCAGCCTCTCTGGTGTCAAGTCTGATTTTGGAAAAAAAAAAAAAAAATCCAAAATCAGACAGAGTGTTGAGACCAGAGAGGCTAAGACCGCATTGACTCAGTGCGGTATTCAGCCTCTCTGGTGTCAAGTCTGATTTTGGAAAAAAAAAAAAAAATCCAAAATCAGACAGAGAGTTGAGACCAGAGAGGCTAAGACGGCATTGACTCAGTGCGGTATTCAGCCTCTCTGGTGTCAAGTCTGATTTTGGAAAAAAAAAAAAAAAAATCCAAAATCAGACAGAGTGTTGACACCAGAGCGGCTAAGACCGCATTGACTCAGTGCGGTATTCAGCCTCTCTGGTGTCAAGTCTGATTTTGGAAAAAAAAATATATATATCCAAAATCAGACAGAGTGTTGAGACCAGAGAGGCTAAGACCGCATTGAATCAGTGCGGTATTCAGCCTCTCTGGTGTCAAGTCTGATTTTGGAAAAAAAAAAAAAAAATCCAAAATCAGACAGAGTGTTGAGACCAGAGAGGCTAAGACCGCATTGACTCAGTGCGGTATTCAGCCTCTCTGGTGTCAAGTCTGATTTTGGAAAAAAAAAAAAAAAAATCCAAAATCAGACAGAGTGTTGAGACCAGAGAGGCTAAGACCGCATTGACTCAGTGCGGTATTCAGCCTCTCTGGTGTCAAGTCTGATTTTGGAAAAAAAAAAAAAAAAATCCAAAATCAGACAGAGTGTTGAGACCAGAGAGGCTAAGACCGCATTGACTCAGTGCGGTATTCAGCCTCTCTGGTGTCAAGTCTGATTTTGGAAAAAAAAAAAAAAAAATCCAAAATCAGACAGTGTTGAGACCAGAGAGGCTAAGACGGCATTGACTCAGTGCGGTATTCAGCCTCTCTGGTGTCAAGTCTGATTTTGGAAAAAAATAATAATAATCCAAAATCAGACAGAGTGTTGACACCAGAGAGGCTAAGACCGCATTGACTCAGTGCGGTATTCAGCCTCTCTGGTGTCAAGTCTGATTTTGGAAAAAAAAAAAAAAAATCCAAAATCAGACAGAGTGTTGAGACCAGAGAGGCTAAGACCGCATTGACTCAGTGCGGTATTCAGCCTCTCTGGTGTCAAGTCTGATTTTGGAAAAAAAAAAAAAAAAATCCAAAATCAGACAGAGTGTTGAGACCAGAGAGGCTAAGACCGCATTGACTCAGTGCGGTATTCAGCCTCTCTGGTGTCAAGTCTGATTTTGGAAAAAAAAAAAAAATCCAAAATCAGACAGAGAGTTGAGACCAGAGAGGCTAAGACGGCATTGACTCAGTGCGGTATTCAGCCTCTCTGGTGTCAAGTCTGATTTTGGAAAAAAAAAAAAAAAAATCCAAAATCAGACAGAGTGTTGACACCAGAGCGGCTAAGACCGCATTGACTCAGTGCGGTATTCAGCCTCTCTGGTGTCAAGTCTGATTTTGGAAAAAAAAAAAAAAAAAATCCAAAATCAGACAGAGTGTTGAGACCAGAGAGGCTAAGACCGCATTGACTCAGTGCGGTATTCAGCCTCTCTGGTGTCAAGTCTGATTTTGGAAAAAAAAAAAAAAAATCCAAAATCAGACAGTGTTGAGACCAGAGAGGCTAAGACCGCATTGACTCAGTGCGGTATTCAGCCTCTCTGGTGTCAAGTCTGATTTTGGAAAAAAAAAAAAAAAAATCCAAAATCAAACAGAGTGTTGAGACCAGAGAGGCTAAGACCGCATTGACTCAGTGCGGTATTCAGCCTCTCTGGTGTCAAGTCTGATTTTGGAAAAAAAAAATCAAAAATCAAAAATCAGACAGAGTGTTGACACCAGAGAGGCTAAGACCGCATTGACTCAGTGCGGTATTCAGCCTCTCTGGTGTCAAGTCTGATTTTGAAAAAAAAAAAAAAAATATCCAAAATCAGACAGAGTGTTGAGACCAGAGAGGCTAAGACCGCATTGACTCAGTGCGGTATTCAGCCTCTCTGGTGTCAAGTCTGATTTTGAAAAAAAAAAAAAAAAAAAATCCAAAATCAGACAGAGTGTTGAGACCAGAGAGGCTAAGACCGCATTGACTCAGTGCGGTATTCAGCCTCTCTGGTGTCAAGTCTGATTTTGGAAAAAAAAAAATAAAAATCCAAAATCAGACAGAGTGTTGAGACCAGAGAGGCTAAGACGGCATTGACTCAGTGCGGTATTCAGCCTCTCTGGTGTCAAGTCTGATTTTGGAAAAAAAAAAAAAAAAATCCAAAATCAGACAGAGTGTTGACACCAGAGCGGCTAAGACCGCATTGACTCAGTGCGGTATTCAGCCTCTCTGGTGTCAAGTCTGATTTTGGAAAAAAAAAATATATATCCAAAATCAGACAGAGTGTTGAGACCAGAGAGGCTAAGACCGCATTGACTCAGTGCGGTATTCAGCCTCTCTGGTGTCAAGTCTGATTTTGGAAAAAAGAAAAAGAAAATCCAAAATCAAACAGAGTGTTGAGACCAGAGAGGCTAAGACCGCATTGACTCAGTGCGGTATTCAGCCTCTCTGGTGTCAAGTCTGATTTTGGAAAAAAAAAAAAAAAAATCCAAAATCAGACAGAGTGTTGACACCAGAGAGGCTAAGACCGCATTGACTCAGTGCGGTATTCAGCCTCTCTGGTGTTAAGTCTGATTTTGGAAAAAAAAAAAAAAAAATCCAAAATCAGACAGAGTGTTGAGACCAGAGAGGCTAAGACCGCATTGACTCAGTGCGGTATTCAGCCTCTCTGGTGTCAAGTCTGATTTTGGAAAAAAAAAAAAAAAAAATCCAAAATCAAACAGAGTGTTGAGACCAGAGAGGCTAAGACCGCATTGACTCAGTGCGGTATTCAGCCTCTCTGGTGTCAAGTCTGATTTTGGAAAAAAAAAAAAAAAAATCCAAAATCAGACAGAGTGTTGACACCAGAGAGGCTAAGACCGCATTGACTCAGTGCGGTATTCAGCCTCTCTGGTGTCAAGTCTGATTTTGAAAAAAAAAAAATATATATCCAAAATCAGACAGAGTGTTGAGACCAGAGAGGCTAAGACCGCATTGACTCAGTGCGTATTCAGCCTCTCTGGTGTCAAGTCTGATTTTGGAAAAAAAAAAAAAAAAAAATCCAAAATCAGACAGAGTGTTGAGACCAGAGAGGCTAAGACCGCATTGACTCAGTGCGGTATTCAGCCTCTCTGGTGTCAAGTCTGATTTTGGAAAAAAAAAAAAAAAAAATCCAAAATCAGACAGAGTGTTGAGACCAGAGAGGCTAAGACGGCATTGACTCAGTGCGGTATTCAGCCTCTCTGGTGTCAAGTCTGATTTTGGAAAAAAAAAAAAAAAATCCAAAATCAGACAGAGTGTTGACACCAGAGAGGCTAAGACCGCATTGACTCAGTGCGGTATTCAGCCTCTCTGGTGTCAAGTCTGATTTTGGAAAAAAAAAAAAAAAAATCCAAAATCAGACAGAGTGTTGAGACCAGAGAGGCTAAGACCGCATTGACTCAGTGCGGTATTCAGCCTCTCTGGTGTCAAGTCTGATTTTGGAGAAAAAAAAAAAAAAAATCCAAAATCAGACAGAGTGTTGAGACCAGAGAGGCTAAGACCGCATTGACTCAGTGCGGTATTCAGCCTCTCTGGTGTCAAGTCTGATTTTAGAAAAAAAAAAAAAAAAATCCAAAATCAGACAGAGTGTTGAGACCAGAGAGGCTAAGACCGCATTGACTCAGTGCGGTATTCAGCCTCTCTGGTGTCAAGTCTGATTTTGGAAAAAAAAAAAAAAAAATCCAAAATCAGACAGTGTTGAGACCAGAGAGGCTAAGACGGCATTGACTCAGTGCGGTATTCAGCCTCTCTGGTGTCAAGTCTGATTTTGGAAAAAAATAATAATAATCCAAAATCAGACAGAGTGTTGACACCAGAGAGGCTAAGACCGCATTGACTCAGTGCGGTATTCAGCCTCTCTGGTGTCAAGTCTGATTTTGGAAAAAAAAAAAAAAAAATCCAAAATCAGACAGAGTGTTGAGACCAGAGAGGCTAAGACCGCATTGACTCAGTGCGGTATTCAGCCTCTCTGGTGTCAAGTCTGATTTTGGAAAAAAAAAAAAAAAAAATCCAAAATCAGACAGAGTGTTGAGACCAGAGAGGCTAAGACCGCATTGACTCAGTGCGGTATTCAGCCTCTCTGGTGTCAAGTCTGATTTTGGAAAAAAAAAAAAAAAAATCCAAAATCAGACAGAGTGTTGAGACCAGAGAGGCTAAGACCGCATTGACTCAGTGCGGTATTCAGCCTCTCTGGTGTCAAGTCTGATTTTGGAAAAAAAAAAAAAAATCCAAATCAGACAGAGAGTTGAGACCAGAGAGGCTAAGACGGCATTGACTCAGTGCGGTATTCAGCCTCTCTGGTGTCAAGTCTGATTTTGGAAAAAAAAAAAAAAAAAATCCAAAATCAAACAGAGTGTTGAGACCAGAGAGGCTAAGACCGCATTGACTCAGTGCGGTATTCAGCCTCTCTGGTGTCAAGTCTGATTTTGGAAAAAAAAAAAAAAAAAATCAAAAATCAGACAGAGTGTTGACACCAGAGAGGCTAAGACCGCATTGACTCAGTGCGGTATTCAGCCTCTCTGGTGTCAAGTCTGATTTTGAAAAAAAAAAAAAAAATATCCAAAATCAGACAGAGTGTTGAGACCAGAGAGGCTAAGACCGCATTGACTCAGTGCGGTATTCAGCCTCTCTGGTGTCAAGTCTGATTTTGGAAAAAAAAAAAAAAAAAAATCCAAAATCAGACAGAGTGTTGAGACCAGAGAGGCTAAGACCGCATTGACTCAGTGCGGTATTCAGCCTCTCTGGTGTCAAGTCTGATTTTGGAAAAAAAAAAAAAAAAATCCAAAATCAGACAGAGTGTTGAGACCAGAGAGGCTAAGACGGCATTGACTCAGTGCGGTATTCAGCCTCTCTGGTGTCAAGTCTGATTTTGGAAAAAAAAAAAAAAAAAATCCAAAATCAGACAGAGTGTTGACACCAGAGCGGCTAAGACCGCATTGACTCAGTGCGGTATTCAGCCTCTCTGGTGTCAAGTCTGATTTTGGAAAAAAAAAAATATATATCCAAAATCAGACAGAGTGTTGAGACCAGAGAGGCTAAGACCGCATTGACTCAGTGCGGTATTCAGCCTCTCTGGTGTCAAGTCTGATTTTGGAAAAAAGAAAAAGAAAATCCAAAATCAAACAGAGTGTTGAGACCAGAGAGGCTAAGACCGCATTGACTCAGTGCGGTATTCAGCCTCTCTGGTGTCAAGTCTGATTTTGGAAAAAAAAAAAAAAAAAATCCAAAATCAGACAGAGTGTTGACACCAGAGAGGCTAAGACCGCATTGACTCAGTGCGGTATTCAGCCTCTCTGGTGTCAAGTCTGATTTTGGAAAAAAAAAAAAAAAAATCCAAAATCAGACAGAGTGTTGAGACCAGAGAGGCTAAGACCGCATTGACTCAGTGCGGTATTCAGCCTCTCTGGTGTCAAGTCTGATTTTGGAAAAAAAAAAAAAAAAAATCCAAAATCAAACAGAGTGTTGAGACCAGAGAGGCTAAGACCGCATTGACTCAGTGCGGTATTCAGCCTCTCTGGTGTCAAGTCTGATTTTAGAAAAAAAAAAAAAAAAAATCCAAAATCAGACAGAGTGTTGACACCAGAGAGGCTAAGACCGCATTGACTCAGTGCGGTATTCAGCCTCTCTGGTGTCAAGTCTGATTTTGAAAAAAAAAAAAAATATATCCAAAATCAGACAGAGTGTTGAGACCAGAGAGGCTAAGTATTGACTCAGTGCGGTATTCAGCCTCTCTGGTGTCAAGTCTGATTTTGGAAAAAAAAAAAAAAAAAAAAAATCCAAAATCAAACAGAGTGTTGAGACCAGAGAGGCTAAGACCGCATTGACTCAGTGCCTCTCTGGTGTCAAGTCTGATTTTGGAAAAAAAAAAAAAAAAATCCAAAATCAGACAGAGTGTTGAGACCAGAGAGGCTAAGACGGCATTGACTCAGTGCGGTATTCAGCCTCTCTGGTGTCAAGTCTGATTTTGGAAAAAAAAAAAAAAAAATCCAAAATCAGACAGAGTGTTGACACCAGAGAGGCTAAGACCGCATTGACTCAGTGCGGTATTCAGCCTCTCTGGTGTCAAGTCTGATTTTGGAAAAAAAAAAAAAAAATCCAAAATCAGACAGAGTGTTGAGACCAGAGAGGCTAAGACCGCATTGACTCAGTGCGGTATTCAGCCTCTCTGGTGTCAAGTCTGATTTTGGAGAAAAAAAAAAAAAAAATCCAAAATCAGACAGAGTGTTGAGACCAGAGAGGCTAAGACCGCATTGACTCAGTGCGGTATTCAGCCTCTCTGGTGTCAAGTCTGATTTTGGAAAAAAAAAAAAAAAATCCAAAATCAGACAGAGTGTTGAGACCAGAGAGGCTAAGACCGCATTGACTCAGTGCGGTATTCAGCCTCTCTGGTGTCAAGTCTGATTTTGAAAAAAAAAAAAAAAAAATCCAAAATCAGACAGAGTGTTGACACCAGAGAGGCTAAGACCACATTGACTCAGTGCGGTATTCAGCCTCTCTGGTGTCAAGTCTGATTTTGGAAAAAAAAAAAAAAAAATCCAAAATCAGACAGAGTGTTGAGACCAGAGAGGCTAAGACCGCATTGACTCAGTGCGGTATTCAGCCTCTCTGGTGTCAAGTCTGATTTTGGAAAAAAAAAAAAAAAAATCCAAAATCAAACAGAGTGTTGAGACCAGAGAGGCTAAGACCGCATTGACTCAGTGCGGTATTCAGCCTCTCTGGTGTCAAGTCTGATTTTGGAAAAAAAAAAAAAAAAATCCAAAATCAGACAGAGTGTTGACACCAGAGAGGCTAAGACCGCATTGACTCAGTGCGGTATTCAGCCTCTCTGGTGTCAAGTCTGAATTTGAAAAAAAAAAAATATATATCCAAAATCAGACAGAGTGTTGAGACCAGAGAGGCTAAGACCGCATTGACTCAGTGCGGTATTCAGCCTCTCTGGTGTCAAGTCTGATTTTGGAAAAAAAAAAAAAAAAAAAATCCAAAATCAAACAGAGTGTTGAGACCAGAGAGGCTAAGACCGCATTGACTCAGTGCGGTATTCAGCCTCTCTGGTGTCAAGTCTGATTTTGGAAAAAAAAAAAAAAAAATCCAAAATCAGACAGAGTGTTGAGACCAGAGAGGCTAAGACGGCATTGACTCAGTGCGGTATTCAGCCTCTCTGGTGTCAAGTCTGATTTTGGAAAAAAAAAAAAAAAATCCAAAATCAGACAGAGTGTTGACACCAGAGAGGCTAAGACCGCATTGACTCAGTGCGGTATTCAGCCTCTCTGGTGTCAAGTCTGATTTTGGAAAAAAAAAAAAAAAATCCAAAATCAGACAGAGTGTTGAGACCAGAGAGGCTAAGACCGCATTGACTCAGTGCGGTATTCAGCCTCTCTGGTGTCAAGTCTGATTTTGGAGGAAAAAAAAAAAAAAATCCAAAATCAGACAGAGTGTTGAGACCAGAGAGGCTAAGACCGCATTGACTCAGTGCGGTATTCAGCCTCTCTGGTGTCAAGTCTGATTTTGGAAAAAAAAAATAAAAAATCCAAAATCAGACAGAGTGTTGAGACCAGAGAGGCTAAGACCGCATTGCCTCAGTGCGGTATTCAGCCTCTCTGGTGTCAAGTCTGATTTTGGAAAAAAAAAAAAAAAAATCCAAAATCAGACAGTGTTGAGACCAGAGAGGCTAAGACGGCATTGACTCAGTGCGGTATTCAGCCTCTCTGGTGTCAAGTCTGATTTTGGAAAAAAATAATAATAATCCAAAATCAGACAGAGTGTTGACACCAGAGAGGCTAAGACCGCATTGACTCAGTGCGGTATTCAGCCTCTCTGGTGTCAAGTCTGATTTTGGAAAAAAAAAAAAAAAATCCAAAATCAGACAGAGTGTTGAGACCAGAGAGGCTAAGACCGCATTGACTCAGTGCGGTATTCAGCCTCTCTGGTGTCAAGTCTGATTTTGGAAAAAAAAAAAAAAAAAATCCAAAATCAGACAGAGTGTTGAGACCAGAGAGGCTAAGACCGCATTGACTCAGTGCGGTATTCAGCCTCTCTGGTGTCAAGTCTGATTTTGGAAAAAAAAAAAAAAAATCCAAAATCAGACAGAGTGTTGAGACCAGAGAGGCTAAGACCGCATTGACTCAGTGCGGTATTCAGCCTCTCTGGTGTCAAGTCTGATTTTGGAAAAAAAAAAAAAAATCCAAAATCAGACAGAGAGTTGAGACCAGAGAGGCTAAGACGGCATTGACTCAGTGCGGTATTCAGCCTCTCTGGTGTCAAGTCTGATTTTGGAAAAAAAAAAAAAAAAATCCAAAATCAGACAGAGTGTTGACACCAGAGCGGCTAAGACCGCATTGACTCAGTGCGGTATTCAGCCTCTCTGGTGTCAAGTCTGATTTTGGAAAAAAAAAAATATATATCCAAAATCAGACAGAGTGTTGAGACCAGAGAGGCTAAGACCGCATTGAATCAGTGCGGTATTCAGCCTCTCTGGTGTCAAGTCTGATTTTGGAAAAAAAAAAAAAAAATCCAAAATCAGACAGAGTGTTGAGACCAGAGAGGCTAAGACCGCATTGACTCAGTGCGGTATTCAGCCTCTCTGGTGTCAAGTCTGATTTTGGAAAAAAAAAAAAAAAATCCAAAATCAGACAGAGTGTTGAGACCAGAGAGGCTAAGACCGCATTGACTCAGTGCGGTATTCAGCCTCTCTGGTGTCAAGTCTGATTTTGGAGAAAAAAAAAAAAAAAATCCAAAATCAGACAGAGTGTTGAGACCAGAGAGGCTAAGACCGCATTGA
Source organism: Poromitra crassiceps (assembly GCF_964638095.1). Taxonomy (NCBI): domain Eukaryota; kingdom Metazoa; phylum Chordata; class Actinopteri; order Beryciformes; family Melamphaidae; genus Poromitra; species Poromitra crassiceps. The sequence continues at coordinate 45,858 of NW_028151582.1, read as the reverse complement.
CTCAGTGCGGTATTCAGCCTCTCTGGTGTCAAGTCTGATTTTGGAAAAAAAAAAAAAAAAATCCAAAATCAGACAGAGTGTTGAGACCAGAGAGGCTAAGACCGCATTGACTCAGTGCGGTATTCAGCCTCTCTGGTGTCAAGTCTGATTTTGGAAAAAAAAAAAAAAAATCCAAAATCAGACAGTGTTGAGACCAGAGAGGCTAAGACGGCATTGACTCAGTGCGGTATTCAGCCTCTCTGGTGTCAAGTCTGATTTTGGAAAAAAATAATAATAATCTAAAATCAGACAGAGTGTTGACACCAGAGAGGCTAAGACCGCATTGACTCAGTGCGGTATTCAGCCTCTCTGGTGTCAAGTCTGATTTTGGAAAAAAAAAAAAAAAATCCAAAATCAGACAGAGTGTTGAGACCAGAGAGGCTAAGACCGCATTGACTCAGTGCGGTATTCAGCCTCTCTGGTGTCAAGTCTGATTTTGGAAAAAAAAAAAAAAAAATCCAAAATCAGACAGAGTGTTGAGACCAGAGAGGCTAAGACCGCATTGACTCAGTGCGGTATTCAGCCTCTCTGGTGTCAAGTCTGATTTTGGAAAAAAAAAAAAAAATCCAAAATCAGACAGAGAGTTGAGACCAGAGAGGCTAAGACGGCATTGACTCAGTGCGGTATTCAGCCTCTCTGGTGTCAAGTCTGATTTTGGAAAAAAAAAAAAAAAAATCCAAAATCAGACAGAGTGTTGACACCAGAGCGGCTAAGACCGCATTGACTCAGTGCGGTATTCAGCCTCTCTGGTGTCAAGTCTGATTTTGGAAAAAAAAAAAAAAATATCCAAAATCAGACAGAGTGTTGAGACCAGAGAGGCTAAGACCGCATTGACTCAGTGCGGTATTCAGCCTCTCTGGTGTCAAGTCTGATTTTGGAAAAAAAAAAAAAAAATCCAAAATCAGACAGTGTTGAGACCAGAGAGGCTAAGACCGCATTGACTCAGTGCGGTATTCAGCCTCTCTGGTGTCAAGTCTGATTTTGGAAAAAAAAAAAAAAAATCCAAAATCAAACAGAGTGTTGAGACCAGAGAGGCTAAGACCGCATTGACTCAGTGCGGTATTCAGCCTCTCTGGTGTCAAGTCTGATTTTGGAAAAAAAAAATCAAAAATCAAAAATCAGACAGAGTGTTGACACCAGAGAGGCTAAGACCGCATTGACTCAGTGCGGTATTCAGCCTCTCTGGTGTCAAGTCTGATTTTGAAAAAAAAAAAAAAAAATATCCAAAATCAGACAGAGTGTTGAGACCAGAGAGGCTAAGACCGCATTGACTCAGTGCGGTATTCAGCCTCTCTGGTGTCAAGTCTGATTTTGAAAAAAAAAAAAAAAAAAAATCCAAATCAGACAGAGTGTTGAGACCAGAGAGGCTAAGACCGCATTGACTCAGTGCGGTATTCAGCCTCTCTGGTGTCAAGTCTGATTTTGGAAAAAAAAAAAAAAAAATCCAAAATCAGACAGAGTGTTGAGACCAGAGAGGCTAAGACGGCATTGACTCAGTGCGGTATTCAGCCTCTCTGGTGTCAAGTCTGATTTTGGAAAAAAAAAAAAAAAAATCCAAAATCAGACAGAGTGTTGACACCAGAGCGGCTAAGACCGCATTGACTCAGTGCGGTATTCAGCCTCTCTGGTGTCAAGTCTGATTTTGGAAAAAAAAATATATATATCCAAAATCAGACAGAGTGTTGAGACCAGAGAGGCTAAGACCGCATTGACTCAGTGCGGTATTCAGCCTCTCTGGTGTCAAGTCTGATTTTGGAAAAAAGAAAAAGAAAATCCAAAATCAAACAGAGTGTTGAGACCAGAGAGGCTAAGACCGCATTGACTCAGTGCGGTATTCAGCCTCTCTGGTGTCAAGTCTGATTTTGGAAAAAAAAAAAAAAAAAATCCAAAATCAGACAGAGTGTTGACACCAGAGAGGCTAAGACCGCATTGACTCAGTGCGGTATTCAGCCTCTCTGGTGTTAAGTCTGATTTTGGAAAAAAAAAAAAAAAAAATCCAAAATCAGACAGAGTGTTGAGACCAGAGAGGCTAAGACCGCATTGACTCAGTGCGGTATTCAGCCTCTCTGGTGTCAAGGCTGATTTTGGAAAAAAAAAAAAAAAAAATCCAAAATCAAACAGAGTGTTGAGACCAGAGAGGCTAAGACCGCATTGACTCAGTGCGGTATTCAGCCTCTCTGGTGTCAAGTCTGATTTTGGAAAAAAAAAAAAAAAAAATCCAAAATCAGACAGAGTGTTGACACCAGAGAGGCTAAGACCGCATTGACTCAGTGCGGTATTCAGCCTCTCTGGTGTCAAGTCTGATTTTGAAAAAAAAAAAATATATATCCAAAATCAGACAGAGTGTTGAGACCAGAGAGGCTAAGACCGCATTGACTCAGTGCGTATTCAGCCTCTCTGGTGTCAAGTCTGATTTTGGAAAAAAAAAAAAAAAAAAAATCCAAAATCAGACAGAGTGTTGAGACCAGAGAGGCTAAGACCGCATTGACTCAGTGCGGTATTCAGCCTCTCTGGTGTCAAGTCTGATTTTGGAAAAAAAAAAAAAAAAATCCAAAATCAGACAGAGTGTTGAGACCAGAGAGGCTAAGACGGCATTGACTCAGTGCGGTATTCAGCCTCTCTGGTGTCAAGTCTGATTTTGGAAAAAAAAAAAAAAAATCCAAAATCAGACAGAGTGTTGACACCAGAGAGGCTAAGACCGCATTGACTCAGTGCGGTATTCAGCCTCTCTGGTGTCAAGTCTGATTTTGGAAAAAAAAAAAAAAAATCCAAAATCAGACAGAGTGTTGAGACCAGAGAGGCTAAGACCGCATTGACTCAGTGCGGTATTCAGCCTCTCTGGTGTCAAGTCTGATTTTGGAGAAAAAAAAAAAAAAAATCCAAAATCAGACAGAGTGTTGAGACCAGAGAGGCTAAGACCGCATTGACTCAGTGCGGTATTCAGCCTCTCTGGTGTCAAGTCTGATTTTAGAAAAAAAAAAAAAAAAATCCAAAATCAGACAGAGTGTTGAGACCAGAGAGGCTAAGACCGCATTGACTCAGTGCAGTATTCAGCCTCTCTGGTGTCAAGTCTGATTTTGGAAAAAAAAAAAAAAAAAATCCAAAATCAGACAGTGTTGAGACCAGAGAGGCTAAGACGGCATTGACTCAGTGCGGTATTCAGCCTCTCTGGTGTCAAGTCTGATTTTGGAAAAAAATAATAATAATCCAAAATCAGACAGAGTGTTGACACCAGAGAGGCTAAGACCGCATTGACTCAGTGCGGTATTCAGCCTCTCTGGTGTCAAGTCTGATTTTGGAAAAAAAAAAAAAAAATCCAAAATCAGACAGAGTGTTGAGACCAGAGAGGCTAAGACCGCATTGACTCAGTGCGGTATTCAGCCTCTCTGGTGTCAAGTCTGATTTTGGAAAAAAAAAAAAAAAAAATCCAAAATCAGACAGAGTGTTGAGACCAGAGAGGCTAAGACCGCATTGACTCAGTGCGGTATTCAGCCTCTCTGGTGTCAAGTCTGATTTTGGAAAAAAAAAAAAAAAAATCCAAAATCAGACAGAGTGTTGAGACCAGAGAGGCTAAGACCGCATTGACTCAGTGCGGTATTCAGCCTCTCTGGTGTCAAGTCTGATTTTGGAAAAAAAAAAAAAAATCCAAAATCAGACAGAGAGTTGAGACCAGAGAGGCTAAGACGGCATTGACTCAGTGCGGTATTCAGCCTCTCTGGTGTCAAGTCTGATTTTGGAAAAAAAAAAAAAAAAAATCCAAAATCAAACAGAGTGTTGAGACCAGAGAGGCTAAGACCGCATTGACTCAGTGCGGTATTCAGCCTCTCTGGTGTCAAGTCTGATTTTGGAAAAAAAAAAAAAAAAAATCCAAAATCAGACAGAGTGTTGACACCAGAGAGGCTAACACCGCATTGACTCAGTGCGGTATTCAGCCTCTCTGGTGTCAAGTCTGATTTTGAAAAAAAAAAAATAAATATCCAAAATCAGACAGAGTGTTGAGACCAGAGAGGCTAAGACCGCATTGACTCAGTGCGGTATTCAGCCTCTCTGGTGTCAAGTCTGATTTTGGAAAAAAAAAAAAAAAAAAATCCAAAATCAGACAGAGTGTTGAGACCAGAGAGGCTAAGACCGCATTGACTCAGTGCGGTATTCAGCCTCTCTGGTGTCAAGTCTGATTTTGGAAAAAAAAAAAAAAAAATCCAAAATCAGACAGAGTGTTGAGACCAGAGAGGCTAAGACGGCATTGACTCAGTGCGGTATTCAGCCTCTCTGGTGTCAAGTCTGATTTTGGAAAAAAAAAAAAAAAAAATCCAAAATCAGACAGAGTGTTGACACCAGAGCGGCTAAGACCGCATTGACTCAGTGCGGTATTCAGCCTCTCTGGTGTCAAGTCTGATTTTGGAAAAAAAAAAATATATATCCAAAATCAGACAGAGTGTTGAGACCAGAGAGGCTAAGACCGCATTGACTCAGTGCGGTATTCAGCCTCTCTGGTGTCAAGTCTGATTTTGGAAAAAAGAAAAAGAAAATCCAAAATCAAACAGAGTGTTGAGACCAGAGAGGCTAAGACCGCATTGACTCAGTGCGGTATTCAGCCTCTCTGGTGTCAAGTCTGATTTTGGAAAAAAAAAAAAAAAAATCCAAAATCAGACAGAGTGTTGACACCAGAGAGGCTAAGTCCGCATTGACTCAGTGCGGTATTCAGCCTCTCTGGTGTCAAGTCTGATTTTGGAAAAAAAAAAAAAAAAATCCAAAATCAGACAGAGTGTTGAGACCAGAGAGGCTAAGACCGCATTGACTCAGTGCGGTATTCAGCCTCTCTGGTGTCAAGTCTGATTTTGGAAAAAAAAAAAAAAAAATCCAAAATCAAACAGAGTGTTGAGACCAGAGAGGCTAAATTGACTCAGTGCGGTATTCAGCCTCTCTGGTGTCAAGTCTGATTTTGGAAAAAAAAAAAAAAAAATCCAAAATCAGACAGAGTGTTGACACCAGAGAGGCTAAGACCGCATTGACTCAGTGCGGTATTCAGCCTCTCTGGTGTCAAGTCTGATTTTGAAAAAAAAAAAAAAAATATCCAAAATCAGACAGAGTGTTGAGACCAGAGAGGCTAAGACCGCATTGACTCAGTGCGTATTCAGCCTCTCTGGTGTCAAGTCTGATTTTGGAAAAAAAAAAAAAAAAAAAATCCAAAATCAGACAGAGTGTTGAGACCAGAGAGGCTAAGACCGCATTGACTCAGTGCGGTATTCAGCCTCTCTGGTGTCAAGTCTGATTTTGGAAAAAAAAAAAAAAAAATCCAAAATCAGACAGAGTGTTGAGACCAGAGAGGCTAAGACGGCATTGACTCAGTGCGGTATTCAGCCTCTCTGGTGTCAAGTCTGATTTTGGAAAAAAAAAAAAAAAAATCCAAAATCAAACAGAGTGTTGAGACCAGAGAGGCTAAGACCGCATTGACTCAGTGCGGTATTCAGCCTCTCTGGTGTCAAGTCTGATTTTGGAAAAAAAAAAAAAAAAATCCAAAATCAGACAGAGTGTTGACACCAGAGAGGCTAAGACCGCATTGACTCAGTGCGGTATTCAGCCTCTCTGGTGTCAAGTCTGATTTTGAAAAAAAAAAAAAAAATATCCAAAATCAGACAGAGTGTTGAGACCAGAGAGGCTAAGACCGCATTGACTCAGTGCGTATTCAGCCTCTCTGGTGTCAAGTCTGATTTTGGAAAAAAAAAAAAAAAATCCAAAATCAGACAGAGTGTTGACACCAGAGAGGCTAAGACCGCATTGACTCAGTGCGGTATTCAGCCTCTCTGGTGTCAAGTCTGATTTTGGAAAAAAAAAAAAAAAATCCAAAATCAGACAGAGTGTTGAGACCAGAGAGGCTAAGACCGCATTGACTCAGTGCGGTATTCAGCCTCTCTGGTGTCAAGTCTGATTTTGGAGAAAAAAAAAAAAAAAATCCAAAATCAGACAGAGTGTTGAGACCAGAGAGGCTAAGACCGCATTGACTCAGTGCGGTATTCAGCCTCTCTGGTGTCAAGTCTGATTTTGGAAAAAAAAAAAAAAAAAATCCAAAATCAGACAGAGTGTTGAGACCAGAGAGGCTAAGACCGCATTGACTCAGTGCGGTATTCAGCCTCTCTGGTGTCAAGTCTGATTTTGGAAAAAAAAAAAAAAAAATCCAAAATCAGACAGTGTTGAGACCAGAGAGGCTAAGACGGCATTGACTCAGTGCGGTATTCAGCCTCTCTGGTGTCAAGTCTGATTTTGGAAAAAAATAATAATAATCCAAAATCAGACAGAGTGTTGACACCAGAGAGGCTAAGACCGCATTGACTCAGTGCGGTATTCAGCCTCTCTGGTGTCAAGTCTGATTTTGGAAAAAAAAAAAAAAAAATCCAAAATCAGACAGAGTGTTGACACCAGAGAGGCTAAGACCGCATTGACTCAGTGCGGTATTCAGCCTCTCTGGTGTCAAGTCTGATTTTGAAAAAAAAAAAAATATATCCAAAATCAGACAGAGTGTTGAGACCAGAGAGGCTAAGACCGCATTGACTCAGTGCGTATTCAGCCTCTCTGGTGTCAAGTCTGATTTTGGAAAAAAAAAAAAAAAAAAATCCAAAATCAGACAGAGTGTTGAGACCAGAGAGGCTAAGACCGCATTGACTCAGTGCGGTATTCAGCCTCTCTGGTGTCAAGTCTGATTTTGGAAAAAAAAATAAATAAATCCAAAATCAGACAGAGTGTTGAGACCAGAGAGGCTAAGACGGCATTGACTCAGTGCGGTATTCAGCCTCTCTGGTGTCAAGTCTGATTTTGGAAAAAAAAAAAAAAAATCCAAAATCAGACAGAGTGTTGACACCAGAGAGGCTAAGACCGCATTGACTCAGTGCGGTATTCAGCCTCTCTGGTGTCAAGTCTGATTTTGGAAAAAAAAAAAAAAAAATCCAAAATCAGACAGAGTGTTGAGACCAGAGAGGCTAAGACCGCATTGACTCAGTGCGGTATTCAGCCTCTCTGGTGTCAAGTCTGATTTTGGAGAAAAAAAAAAAAAAAATCCAAAATCAGACAGAGTGTTGAGACCAGAGAGGCTAAGACCGCATTGACTCAGTGCGGTATTCAGCCTCTCTGGTGTCAAGTCTGATTTTGGAAAAAAAAAAAAAAAAATCCAAAATCAGACAGAGTGTTGAGACCAGAGAGGCTAAGACCGCATTGACTCAGTGCGGTATTCAGCTCTCTGGTGTCAAGTCTGATTTTGGAAAAAAAAAAAAAAAAATCCAAAATCAGACAGTGTTGAGACCAGAGAGGCTAAGACGGCATTGACTCAGTGCGGTATTCAGCCTCTCTGGTGTCAAGTCTGATTTTGGAAAAAAATAATAATAATCCAAAATCAGACAGAGTGTTGACACCAGAGAGGCTAAGACCGCATTGACTCAGTGCGGTATTCAGCCTCTCTGGTGTCAAGTCTGATTTTGGAAAAAAAAAAAAAAAATCCAAAATCAGACAGAGTGTTGAGACCAGAGAGGCTAAGACCGCATTGACTCAGTGCGGTATTCAGCCTCTCTGGTGTCAAGTCTGATTTTGGAAAAAAAAAAAAAAAAAATCCAAAATCAGACAGAGTGTTGAGACCAGAGAGGCTAAGACCGCATTGACTCAGTGCGGTATTCAGCCTCTCTGGTGTCAAGTCTGATTTTGGAAAAAAAAAAAAAATCCAAAATCAGACAGAGAGTTGAGACCAGAGAGGCTAAGACGCGCATTGACTCAGTGCGGTATTCAGCCTCTCTGGTGTCAAGTCTGATTTTGGAAAAAAAAAAAAAAAAATCCAAAATCAGACAGAGTGTTGACACCAGAGCGGCTAAGACCGCATTGACTCAGTGCGGTATTCAGCCTCTCTGGTGTCAAGTCTGATTTTGGAAAAAAAAAAAAAAATATCCAAAATCAGACAGAGTGTTGAGACCAGAGAGGCTAAGACCGCATTGACTCAGTGCGGTATTCAGCCTCTCTGGTGTCAAGTCTGATTTTGGAAAAAAAAAAAAAAAAATCCAAAATCAGACAGAGTGTTGACACCAGAGAGGCTAAGACCGCATTGACTCAGTGCGGTATTCAGCCTCTCTGGTGTCAAGTCTGATTTTGGAAAAAAAAAAAAAAATATCCAAAATCAGACAGAGTGTTGAGACCAGAGAGGCTAAGACCGCATTGACTCAGTGCGGTATTCAGCCTCTCTGGTGTCAAGTCTGATTTTGGAAAAAAAAAAAAAAAAAATCCAAAATCAGACAGAGTGTTGAGACCAGAGAGGCTAAGACCGCATTGACTCAGTGCGGTATTCAGCCTCTCTGGTGTCAAGTCTGATTTTGGAAAAAAAATAAAATAATCCAAAATCAGACAGAGTGTTGACACCAGAGAGGCTAAGACCGCATTGACTCAGTGCGGTATTCAGCCTCTCTGGTGTCAAGTCTGATTTTGGAAAAAAAAAAAAAAAAATCCAAAATCAGACAGAGTGTTGAGACCAGAGAGGCTAAGACCGCATTGACTCAGTGCGGTATTCAGCCTCTCTGGTGTCAAGTCTGATTTGGAAAAAAAAAAAAAAAAATCCAAAATCAGACAGAGTGTTGAGACCAGAGAGGCTAAGACCGCATTGACTCAGTGCGGTATTCAGCCTCTCTGGTGTCAAGTCTGATTTTGGAAAAAAAAAAAAAAAAATCCAAAATCAGACAGAGTGTTGAGACCAGAGAGGCTAAGACCGCATTGACTCAGTGCGGTATTCAGCCTCTCTGGTGTCAAGTCTGATTTTGGAAAAAAAAAAAAAAAAATCCAAAATCAGACAGAGTGTTGAGACCAGAGAGGCTAAGACCGCATTGACTCAGTGCGGTATTCAGCCTCTCTGGTGTCAAGTCTGATTTTGGAAAAAAAAAAAAAAATCCAAAATCAGACAGAGAGTTGAGACCAGAGATGCTAAGACCGCATTGACTCAGTGCGGTATTCAGCCTCTCTGGTGTCAAGTCTGATTTTGGAAAAAAAAAAAAAAAAATCCAAAATCAGACAGAGTGTTGAGACCAGAGAGGCTAAGACCGCATTGACTCAGTGCGGTATTCAGCCTCTCTGGTGTCAAGTCTGATTTTGGAAAAAAAAAAAAAAATCCAAAATCAGACAGAGAGTTGAGACCAGAGAGGCTAAGACGGCATTGACTCAGTGCGGTATTCAGCCTCTCTGGTGTCAAGTCTGATTTTAGAAAAAAAAAAAAAAAAATCCAAAATCAGACAGAGTGTTGACACCAGAGCGGCTAAGACCGCATTGACTCAGTGCGGTATTCAGCCTCTCTGGTGTCAAGTCTGATTTTGGAAAAAAAAAAAAAAATATCCAAAATCAGACAGAGTGTTGAGACCAGAGAGGCTAAGACCGCATTGACTCAGTGCGGTATTCAGCCTCTCTGGTGTCAAGTCTGATTTTGGAAAAAAAAAAAAAAAATCCAAAATCAGACAGAGTGTTGAGACCAGAGAGGCTAAGACCGCATTGACTCAGTGCGGTATTCAGCCTCTCTGGTGTCAAGTCTGATTTTGGAAAAAAAAAAAAAAAATCCAAAATCAGACAGAGTGTTGAGACCAGAGAGGCTAAGACGGCATTGACTCAGTGCGGTATTCAGCCTCTCTGGTGTCAAGTCTGATTTTGGAAAAAAAAAAAAAAAATCCAAAATCAGACAGAGTGTTGACACCAGAGAGGCTAAGACCGCATTGACTCAGTGCGGTATTCAGCCTCTCTGGTGTCAAGTCTGATTTTGGAAAAAAAAAAAAAAAATCCAAAATCAGACAGAGTGTTGAGACCAGAGAGGCTAAGACCGCATTGACTCAGTGCGGTATTCAGCCTCTCTGGTGTCAAGTCTGATTTTGGAGAAAAAAAAAAAAAAAATCCAAAATCAGACAGAGTGTTGAGACCAGAGAGGCTAAGACCGCATTGACTCAGTGCGGTATTCAGCCTCTCTGGTGTCAAGTCTGATTTTGGAAAAAAAAAAAAAAAAAATCCAAAATCAGACAGAGTGTTGAGACCAGAGAGGCTAAGACCGCATTGACTCAGTGCGGTATTCAGCCTCTCTGGTGTCAAGTCTGATTTTGGAAAAAAAAAAAAAAAAATCCAAAATCAGACAGTGTTGAGACCAGAGAGGCTAAGACGGCATTGACTCAGTGCGGTATTCAGCCTCTCTGGTGTCAAGTCTGATTTTGGAAAAAAATAATAATAATCCAAAATCAGACAGAGTGTTGACACCAGAGAGGCTAAGACCGCATTGACTCAGTGCGGTATTCAGCCTCTCTGGTGTCAAGTCTGATTTTGGAAAAAAAAAAAAAAATCCAAAATCAGACAGAGTGTTGAGACCAGAGAGGCTAAGACCGCATTGACTCAGTGCGGTATTCAGCCTCTCTGGTGTCAAGTCTGATTTTGGAAAAAAAAAAAAAAAAATCCAAAATCAGACAGAGTGTTGAGACCAGAGAGGCTAAGACCGCATTGACTCAGTGCGGTATTCAGCCTCTCTGGTGTCAAGTCTGATTTTGGAAAAAAAAAAAAAAAAATCCAAAATCAGACAGAGTGTTGAGACCAGAGAGGCTAAGACCGCATTGACTCAGTGCGGTATTCAGCCTCTCTGGTGTCAAGTCTGATTTTGGAAAAAAAAAAAAAAATCCAAAATCAGACAGAGAGTTGAGACCAGAGAGGCTAAGACGGCATTGACTCAGTGCGGTATTCAGCCTCTCTGGTGTCAAGTCTGATTTTGGAAAAAAAAAAAAAAAAAATCCAAAATCAAACAGAGTGTTGAGACCAGAGAGGCTAAGACCGCATTGACTCAGTGCGGTATTCAGCCTCTCTGGTGTCAAGTCTGATTTTGGAAAAAAAAAAAAAAAAATCCAAAATCAGACAGAGTGTTGACACCAGAGAGGCTAAGACCGCATTGACTCAGTGCGGTATTCAGCCTCTCTGGTGTCAAGTCTGATTTTGAAAAAAAAAAAAAATATATCCAAAATCAGACAGAGTGTTGAGACCAGAGAGGCTAAGACCGCATTGACTCAGTGCGGTATTCAGCGCCTCTCTGGTGTCAAGTCTGATTTTGGAAAAAAAAAAAAAAAAAAATCCAAAATCAGACAGAGTGTTGAGACCAGAGAGGCTAAGACCGCATTGACTCAGTGCGGTATTCAGCCTCTCTGGTGTCAAGTCTGATTTTGGAAAAAAAAAAAAAAAAATCCAAAATCAGACAGAGTGTTGAGACCAGAGAGGCTAAGACGGCATTGACTCAGTGCGGTATTCAGCCTCTCTGGTGTCAAGTCTGATTTTGGAAAAAAAAAAAAAAAAATCCAAAATCAGACAGAGTGTTGACACCAGAGCGGCTAAGACCGCATTGACTCAGTGCGGTATTCAGCCTCTCTGGTGTCAAGTCTGATTTTGGAAAAAAAAAAATATATATCCAAAATCAGACAGAGTGTTGAGACCAGAGAGGCTAAGACCGCATTGACTCAGTGCGGTATTCAGCCTCTCTGGTGTCAAGTCTGATTTTGGAAAAAAGAAAAAGAAAATCCAAAATCAAACAGAGTGTTGAGACCAGAGAGGCTAAGACCGCATTGACTCAGTGCGGTATTCAGCCTCTCTGGTGTCAAGTCTGATTTTGGAAAAAAAAAAAAAAAAATCCAAAATCAGACAGAGTGTTGACACCAGAGAGGCTAAGTCCGCATTGACTCAGTGCGGTATTCAGCCTCTCTGGTGTCAAGTCTGATTTTGGAAAAAAAAAAAAAAAAATCCAAAATCAGACAGAGTGTTGAGACCAGAGAGGCTAAGACCGCATTGACTCAGTGCGGTATTCAGCCTCTCTGGTGTCAAGTCTGATTTTGGAAAAAAAAAAAAAAAAATCCAAAATCAAACAGAGTGTTGAGACCAGAGAGGCTAAGACCGCATTGACTCAGTGCGGTATTCAGCCTCTCTGGTGTCAAGTCTGATTTTGGAAAAAAAAAAAAAAAAATCCAAAATCAGACAGAGTGTTGACACCAGAGAGGCTAAGACCGCATTGACTCAGTGCGGTATTCAGCCTCTCTGGTGTCAAGTCTGATTTTGAAAAAAAAAAAAAAAATATCCAAAATCAGACAGAGTGTTGAGACCAGAGAGGCTAAGACCGCATTGACTCAGTGCGTATTCAGCCTCTCTGGTGTCAAGTCTGATTTTGGAAAAAAAAAAAAAAAAAAATCCAAAATCAGACAGAGTGTTGAGACCAGAGAGTCTAAGACCGCATTGACTCAGTGCGGTATTCAGCCTCTCTGGTGTCAAGTCTGATTTTGGAAAAAAAAAAAAAAAAATCCAAAATCAGACAGAGTGTTGAGACCAGAGAGGCTAAGACGGCATTGACTCAGTGCGGTATTCAGCCTCTCTGGTGTCAAGTCTGATTTTTGAAAAAAAAAAAAAAAAAATCCAAAATCAAACAGAGTGTTGAGACCAGAGAGGCTAAGACCGCATTGACTCAGTGCGGTATTCAGCCTCTCTGGTGTCAAGTCTGATTTTGGAAAAAAAAAAAAAAAAATCCAAAATCAGACAGAGTGTTGACACCAGAGAGGCTAAGACCGCATTGACTCAGTGCGGTATTCAGCCTCTCTGGTGTCAAGTCTGATTTTGAAAAAAAAAAAAAAAATATCCAAAATCAGACAGAGTGTTGAGACCAGAGAGGCTAAGACCGCATTGACTCAGTGCGTATTCAGCCTCTCTGGTGTCAAGTCTGATTTTGGAAAAAAAAAAAAAAAAAAAATCCAAAATCAGACAGAGTGTTGAGACCAGAGAGGCTAAGACCGCATTGACTCAGTGCGGTATTCAGCCTCTCTGGTGTCAAGTCTGATTTTGGAAAAAAAAAAAAAAAAATCCAAAATCAGACAGAGTGTTGAGACCAGAGAGGCTAAGACGGCATTGACTCAGTGCGGTATTCAGCCTCTCTGGTGTCAAGTCTGATTTTGGAAAAAAAAAAAAAAAATCCAAAATCAGACAGAGTGTTGACACCAGAGAGGCTAAGACCGCATTGACTCAGTGCGGTATTCAGCCTCTCTGGTGTCAAGTCTGATTTTGGAAAAAAAAAAAAAAAATCCAAAATCAGACAGAGTGTTGAGACCAGAGAGGCTAAGACCGCATTGACTCAGTGCGGTATTCAGCCTCTCTGGTGTCAAGTCTGATTTTGGAGAAAAAAAAAAAAAAAATCCAAAATCAGACAGAGTGTTGAGACCAGAGAGGCTAAGACCGCATTGACTCAGTGCGGTATTCAGCCTCTCTGGTGTCAAGTCTGATTTTGGAAAAAAAAAAAAAAAAATCCAAAATCAGACAGAGTGTTGAGACCAGAGAGGCTAAGACCGCATTGACTCAGTGCGGTATTCAGCCTCTCTGGTGTCAAGTCTGATTTTGGAAAAAAAAAAAAAAAAATCCAAAATCAGACAGTGTTGAGACCAGAGAGGCTAAGACGGCATTGACTCAGTGCGGTATTCAGCCTCTCTGGTGTCAAGTCTGATTTTGGAAAAAAATAATAATAATCCAAAATCAGACAGAGTGTTGACACCAGAGAGGCTAAGACCGCATTGACTCAGTGCGGTATTCAGCCTCTCTGGTGTCAAGTCTGATTTTGGAAAAAAAAAAAAAAAATCCAAAATCAGACAGAGTGTTGAGACCAGAGAGGCTAAGACCGCATTGACTCAGTGCGGTATTCAGCCTCTCTGGTGTCAAGTCTGATTTTGGAAAAAAAAAAAAAAAAATCCAAAATCAGACAGAGTGTTGAGACCAGAGAGGCTAAGACCGCATTGACTCAGTGCGGTATTCAGCCTCTCTGGTGTCAAGTCTGATTTTGGAAAAAAAAAAAAAAATCCAAAATCAGACAGAGAGTTGAGACCAGAGAGGCTAAGACGGCATTGACTCAGTGCGGTATTCAGCCTCTCTGGTGTCAAGTCTGATTTTGGAAAAAAAAAAAAAAAAATCCAAAATCAGACAGAGTGTTGACACCAGAGCGGCTAAGACCGCATTGACTCAGTGCGGTATTCAGCCTCTCTGGTGTCAAGTCTGATTTTGGAAAAAAAAAAAAAAATATCCAAAATCAGACAGAGTGTTGAGACCAGAGAGGCTAAGACCGCATTGACTCAGTGCGGTATTCAGCCTCTCTGGTGTCAAGTCTGATTTTGGAAAAAAAAAAAAAAAATCCAAAATCAGACAGAGTGTTGACACCAGAGAGGCTAAGACCGCATTGACTCAGTGCGGTATTCAGCCTCTCTGGTGTCAAGTCTGATTTTGGAAAAAAAAAAAAAAAATCCAAAATCAGACAGAGTGTTGAGACCAGAGAGGCTAAGACCGCATTGACTCAGTGCGGTATTCAGCCTCTCTGGTGTCAAGTCTGATTTTGGAAAAAAAAAAAAAAAAAATCCAAAATCAGACAGAGTGTTGAGACCAGAGAGGCTAAGACCACATTGACTCAGTGCGGTATTCAGCCTCTCTGGTGTCAAGTCTGATTTTGGAAAAAAAAAAAAAAAATCCAAAATCAGACAGAGTGTTGAGACCAGAGAGGCTAAGACGGCATTGACTCAGTGCGGTATTCAGCCTCTCTGGTGTCAAGTCTGATTTTGGAAAAAAAATAAAATAATCCAAAATCAGACAGAGTGTTGACACCAGAGAGGCTAAGACCGCATTGACTCAGTGCGGTATTCAGCCTCTCTGGTGTCAAGTCTGATTTTGGAAAAAAAAAAAAAAAATCCAAAATCAGACAGAGTGTTGAGACCAGAGAGGCTAAGACCGCATTGACTCAGTGCGGTATTCAGCCTCTCTGGTGTCAAGTCTGATTTGGAAAAAAAAAAAAAAAAAATCCAAAATCAGACAGAGTGTTGAGACCAGAGAGGCTAAGACCGCATTGACTCAGTGCGGTATTCAGCCTCTCTGGTGTCAAGTCTGATTTTGGAAAAAAAAAAAAAAAAATCCAAAATCAGACAGAGTGTTGAGACCAGAGAGGCTAAGACTGCATTGACTCAGTGCGGTATTCAGCCTCTCTGGTGTCAAGTCTGATTTAGGAAAAAAAAAAAAAATCCAAAATCAGACAGAGTGTTGAGACCAGAGAGGCTAAGACGGCATTGACTCAGTGCGGTATTCAGCCTCTCTGGTGTCAAGTCTGATTTTGGAAAAAAATAATAATAATCCAAAATCAGACAGAGTGTTGACACCAGAGAGGCTAAGACCGCATTGACTCAGTGCGGTATTCAGCCTCTCTGGTGTCAAGTCTGATTTTGGAAAAAAAAAAAAAAAATCCAAAATCAGACAGAGTGTTGAGACCAGAGAGGCTAAGACCGCATTGACTCAGTGCGGTATTCAGCCTCTCTGGTGTCAAGTCTGATTTTGGAAAAAAAAAAAAAAAAAATCCAAAATCAGACAGAGTGTTGAGACCAGAGAGGCTAAGACCGCATTGACTCAGTGCGGTATTCAGCCTCTCTGGTGTCAAGTCTGATTTTGGAAAAAAAAAAAAAAAAATCCAAAATCAGACAGAGTGTTGAGACCAGAGAGGCTAAGACCGCATTGACTCAGTGCGGTATTCAGCCTCTCTGGTGTCAAGTCTGATTTTGGAAAAAAAAAAAAAATCCAAAATCAGACAGAGAGTTGAGACCAGAGAGGCTAAGACGGCATTGACTCAGTGCGGTATTCAGCCTCTCTGGTGTCAAGTCTGATTTTAGAAAAAAAAAAAAAAAAATCCAAAATCAGACAGAGTGTTGACACCAGAGCGGCTAAGACCGCATTGACTCAGTGCGGTATTCAGCCTCTCTGGTGTCAAGTCTGATTTTGGAAAAAAAAAAAAAAATATCCAAAATCAGACAGAGTGTTGAGACCAGAGAGGCTAAGACCGCATTGACTCAGTGCGGTATTCAGCCTCTCTGGTGTCAAGTCTGATTTTGGAAAAAAAAAAAAAAAATCCAAAATCAGACAGAGTGTTGAGACCAGAGAGGCTAAGACCGCATTGACTCAGTGCGGTATTCAGCCTCTCTGGTGTCAAGTCTGATTTTGGAAAAAAAAAAAAAAAATCCAAAATCAAACAGAGTGTTGAGACCAGAGAGGCTAAGACTGCATTGACTCAGTGCGGTATTCAGCCTCTCTGGTGTCAAGTCTGATTTTGGAAAAAAAAAAAAAAAAATCCAAAATCAGACAGAGTGTTGACACCAGAGAGGCTAAGACCGCATTGACTCAGTGCGGTATTCAGCCTCTCTGGTGTCAAGTCTGATTTTGAAAAAAAAAAAAAAAAATATCCAAAATCAGACAGAGTGTTGAGACCAGAGAGGCTAAGACCGCATTGACTCAGTGCGGTATTCAGCCTCTCTGGTGTCAAGTCTGATTTTGGAAAAAAAAAAAAAAAAAAAATCCAAAATCAGACAGAGTGTTGAGACCAGAGAGGCTAAGACCGCATTGACTCAGTGCGGTATTCAGCCTCTCTGGTGTCAAGTCTGATTTTGGGAAAAAAAAAAAAAAAATCCAAAATCAGACAGAGTGTTGAGACCAGAGAGGCTAAGACGGCATTGACTCAGTGCGGTATTCAGCCTCTCTGGTGTCAAGTCTGATTTTGGAAAAAAAAAAAAAAAAATCCAAAATCAGACAGAGTGTTGACACCAGAGCGGCTAAGACCGCATTGACTCAGTGCGGTATTCAGCCTCTCTGGTGTCAAGTCTGATTTTGGAAAAAAAAAAAAAAATATCCAAAATCAGACAGAGTGTTGAGACCAGAGAGGCTAAGACCGCATTGACTCAGTGCGGTATTCAGCCTCTCTGGTGTCAAGTCTGATTTTGGAAAAAAGAAAAAGAAAATCCAAAATCAAACAGAGTGTTGAGACCAGAGAGGCTAAGACCGCATTGACTCAGTGCGGTATTCAGCCTCTCTGGTGTCAAGTCTGATTTTGGAAAAAAAAAAAAAAAAAATCCAAAATCAGACAGAGTGTTGAGACCAGAGAGGCTAAGACCGCATTGACTCAGTGCGGTATTCAGCCTCTCTGGTGTCAAGTCTGATTTTGGAAAAAAAAAAAAAAAAATCCAAAATCAAACAGAGTGTTGAGACTAGAGAGGCTAAGACCGCATTGACTCAGTGCGGTATTCAGCCTCTCTGGTGTCAAGTCTGATTTTGGAAAAAAAAAAAAAAAAATCCAAAATCAGACAGAGTGTTGACACCAGAGAGGCTAAGACCGCATTGACTCAGTGCGGTATTCAGCCTCTCTGGTGTCAAGTCTGATTTTGAAAAAAAAAAAATATATATCCAAAATCAGACAGAGTGTTGAGACCAGAGAGGCTAAGACCGCATTGACTCAGTGCGTATTCAGCCTCTCTGGTGTCAAGTCTGATTTTGGAAAAAAAAAAAAAAAAAAAATCCAAAATCAGACAGAGTGTTGAGACCAGAGAGGCTAAGACCGCATTGACTCAGTGCAGTATTCAGCCTCTCTGGTGTCAAGTCTGATTTTGGAAAAAAAAAAAAAAAAATCCAAAATCAGACAGAGTGTTGAGACCAGAGAGGCTAAGACGGCATTGACTCAGTGCGGTATTCAGCCTCTCTGGTGTCAAGTCTGATTTTGGAAAAAAAAAAAAAAAAATCCAAAATCAGACAGAGTGTTGACACCAGAGAGGCTAAGACCGCATTGACTCAGTGCGGTATTCAGCCTCTCTGGTGTCAAGTCTGATTTTGGAAAAAAAAAAAAAAAATCCAAAATCAGACAGAGTGTTGAGACCAGAGAGGCTAAGACCGCATTGACTCAGTGCGGTATTCAGCCTCTCTGGTGTCAAGTCTGATTTGGAAAAAAAAAAAAAAAAAATCCAAAATCAGACAGAGTGTTGAGACCAGAGAGGCTAAGACCGCATTGACTCAGTGCGGTATTCAGCCTCTCTGGTGTCAAGTCTGATTTTGGAAAAAAAAAAAAAAAAATCCAAAATCAGACAGAGTGTTGAGACCAGAGAGGCTAAGACCGCATTGACTCAGTGCGGTATTCAGCCTCTCTGGTGTCAAGTCTGATTTAGGAAAAAAAAAAAAAAATCCAAAATCAGACAGAGTGTTGAGACCAGAGAGGCTAAGACGGCATTGACTCAGTGCGGTATTCAGCCTCTCTGGTGTCAAGTCTGATTTTGGAAAAAAATAATAATAATCCAAAATCAGACAGAGTGTTGACACCAGAGAGGCTAAGACCGCATTGACTCAGTGCGGTATTCAGCCTCTCTGGTGTCAAGTCTGATTTTGGAAAAAAAAAAAAAAAATCCAAAATCAGACAGAGTGTTGAGACCAGAGAGGCTAAGACCGCATTGACTCAGTGCGGTATTCAGCCTCTCTGGTGTCAAGTCTGATTTTGGAAAAAAAAAAAAAAAAAATCCAAAATCAGACAGAGTGTTGAGACCAGAGAGGCTAAGACCGCATTGACTCAGTGCGGTATTCAGCCTCTCTGGTGTCAAGTCTGATTTTGGAAAAAAAAAAAAAAAAATCCAAAATCAGACAGAGTGTTGAGACCAGAGAGGCTAAGACCGCATTGACTCAGTGCGGTATTCAGCCTCTCTGGTGTCAAGTCTGATTTTGGAAAAAAAAAAAAAATCCAAAATCAGACAGAGAGTTGAGACCAGAGAGGCTAAGACGGCATTGACTCAGTGCGGTATTCAGCCTCTCTGGTGTCAAGTCTGATTTTAGAAAAAAAAAAAAAAAAATCCAAAATCAGACAGAGTGTTGACACCAGAGCGGCTAAGACCGCATTGACTCAGTGCGGTATTCAGCCTCTCTGGTGTCAAGTCTGATTTTGGAAAAAAAAAAAAAAATATCCAAAATCAGACAGAGTGTTGAGACCAGAGAGGCTAAGACCGCATTGACTCAGTGCGGTATTCAGCCTCTCTGGTGTCAAGTCTGATTTTGGAAAAAAAAAAAAAAAATCCAAAATCAGACAGAGTGTTGAGACCAGAGAGGCTAAGACCGCATTGACTCAGTGCGGTATTCAGCCTCTCTGGTGTCAAGTCTGATTTTGGAAAAAAAAAAAAAAAATCCAAAATCAAACAGAGTGTTGAGACCAGAGAGGCTAAGACTGCATTGACTCAGTGCGGTATTCAGCCTCTCTGGTGTCAAGTCTGATTTTGGAAAAAAAAAAAAAAAAATCCAAAATCAGACAGAGTGTTGACACCAGAGAGGCTAAGACCGCATTGACTCAGTGCGGTATTCAGCCTCTCTGGTGTCAAGACTGATTTTGAAAAAAAAAAAAAATATATCCAAAATCAGACAGAGTGTTGAGACCAGAGAGGCTAAGACCGCATTGACTCAGTGCGGTATTCAGCCTCTCTGGTGTCAAGTCTGATTTTGGAAAAAAAAAAAAAAAAAAAATCCAAAATCAGACAGAGTGTTGAGACCAGAGAGGCTAAGACCGCATTGACTCAGTGCGGTATTCAGCCTCTCTGGTGTCAAGTCTGATTTTGGAAAAAAAAAAAAAAAAAATCCAAAATCAGACAGAGTGTTGAGACCAGAGAGGCTAAGACGGCATTGACTCAGTGCGGTATTCAGCCTCTCTGGTGTCAAGTCTGATTTTGGAAAAAAAAAAAAAAAAATCCAAAATCAGACAGAGTGTTGACACCAGAGCGGCTAAGACCGCATTGACTCAGTGCGGTATTCAGCCTCTCTGGTGTCAAGTCTGATTTTGGAAAAAAAAAAAAAAATATCCAAAATCAGACAGAGTGTTGAGACCAGAGAGGCTAAGACCGCATTGACTCAGTGCGGTATTCAGCCTCTCTGGTGTCAAGTCTGATTTTGGAAAAAAGAAAAAGAAAATCCAAAATCAAACAGAGTGTTGAGACCAGAGAGGCTAAGACCGCATTGACTCAGTGCGGTATTCAGCCTCTCTGGTGTCAAGTCTGATTTTGGAAAAAAAAAAAAAAAAAATCCAAAATCAGACAGAGTGTTGACACCAGAGAGGCTAAGACCGCATTGACTCAGTGCGGTATTCAGCCTCTCTGGTGTTAAGTCTGATTTTGGAAAAAAAAAAAAAAAAATCCAAAATCAGACAGAGTGTTGAGACCAGAGAGGCTAAGACCGCATTGACTCAGTGCGGTATTCAGCCTCTCTGGTGTCAAGTCTGATTTTGGAAAAAAAAAAAAAAAAATCCAAAATCAAACAGAGTGTTGAGACTAGAGAGGCTAAGACCGCATTGACTCAGTGCGGTATTCAGCCTCTCTGGTGTCAAGTCTGATTTTGGAAAAAAAAAAAAAAAATCCAAAATCAGACAGAGTGTTGACACCAGAGAGGCTAAGACCGCATTGACTCAGTGCGGTATTCAGCCTCTCTGGTGTCAAGTCTGATTTTGAAAAAAAAAAAAAAAATATCCAAAATCAGACAGAGTGTTGAGACCAGAGAGGCTAAGACCGCATTGACTCAGTGCGTATTCAGCCTCTCTGGTGTCAAGTCTGATTTTGGAAAAAAAAAAAAAAAAAAAATCCAAAATCAGACAGAGTGTTGAGACCAGAGAGGCTAAGACCGCATTGACTCAGTGCGGTATTCAGCCTCTCTGGTGTCAAGTCTGATTTTGGAAAAAAAAAAAAAAAAATCCAAAATCAGACAGAGTGTTGAGACCAGAGAGGCTAAGACGGCATTGACTCAGTGCGGTATTCAGCCTCTCTGGTGTCAAGTCTGATTTTGGAAAAAAAAAAAAAAAATCCAAAATCAGACAGAGTGTTGACACCAGAGAGGCTAAGACCGCATTGACTCAGTGCGGTATTCAGCCTCTCTGGTGTCAAGTCTGATTTTGGAAAAAAAAAAAAAAAATCCAAAATCAGACAGAGTGTTGAGACCAGAGAGGCTAAGACCGCATTGACTCAGTGCGGTATTCAGCCTCTCTGGTGTCAAGTCTGATTTTATAAAAAAAAAAAAAAAAATCCAAAATCAGACAGAGTGTTGAGACCAGAGAGGCTAAGACCGCATTGACTCAGTGCGGTATTCAGCCTCTCTGGTGTCAAGTCTGATTTTGGAAAAAAAAAAAAAAAAATCCAAAATCAGACAGTGTTGAGACCAGAGAGGCTAAGACGGCATTGACTCAGTGCGGTATTCAGCCTCTCTGGTGTCAAGTCTGATTTTGGAAAAAAATAATAATAATCCAAAATCAGACAGAGTGTTGACACCAGAGAGGCTAAGACCGCATTGACTCAGTGCGGTATTCAGCCTCTCTGGTGTCAAGTCTGATTTTGGAAAAAAAAAAAAAAAAATCCAAAATCAGACAGAGTGTTGAGACCAGAGAGGCTAAGACCGCATTGACTCAGTGCGGTATTCAGCCTCTCTGGTGTCAAGTCTGATTTTGGAAAAAAAAAAAAAAAAAATCCAAAATCAGACAGAGTGTTGAGACCAGAGAGGCTAAGACCGCATTGACTCAGTGCGGTATTCAGCCTCTCTGGTGTCAAGTCTGATTTTGGAAAAAAAAAAAAAAAAATCCAAAATCAGACAGAGTGTTGAGACCAGAGAGGCTAAGACCGCATTGACTCAGTGCGGTATTCAGCCTCTCTGGTGTCAAGTCTGATTTTGGAAAAAAAAAAAAAATCCAAAATCAGACAGAGAGTTGAGACCAGAGAGGCTAAGACGGCATTGACTCAGTGCGGTATTCAGCCTCTCTGGTGTCAAGTCTGATTTTGGAAAAAAAAAAAAAAAAATCCAAAATCAAACAGAGTGTTGAGACCAGAGAGGCTAAGACCGCATTGACTCAGTGCGGTATTCAGCCTCTCTGGTGTCAAGTCTGATTTTGGAAAAAAAAAAAAAAAAATCCAAAATCAGACAGAGTGTTGAGACCAGAGAGGCTAAGACCGCATTGACTCAGTGCGGTATTCAGCCTCTCTGGTGTCAAGTCTGATTTTGGAAAAAAAAAAAAAAAAAATCCAAAATCAGACAGAGTGTTGAGACCAGAGAGGCTAAGACCGCATTGACTCAGTGCGGTATTCAGCCTCTCTGGTGTCAAGTCTGATTTTGGAAAAAAAAAAAAAAAAATCCAAAATCAGACAGAGTGTTGAGACCAGAGAGGCTAAGACGGCATTGACTCAGTGCGGTATTCAGCCTCTCTGGTGTCAAGTCTGATTTTGGAAAAAAAAAAAAAAAAATCCAAAATCAGACAGAGTGTTGACACCAGAGCGGCTAAGACCGCATTGACTCAGTGCGGTATTCAGCCTCTCTGGTGTCAAGTCTGATTTTGGAAAAAAAAATATATATATCCAAAATCAGACAGAGTGTTGAGACCAGAGAGGCTAAGACCGCATTGACTCAGTGCGGTATTCAGCCTCTCTGGTGTCAAGTCTGATTTTGGAAAAAAGAAAAAGAAAATCCAAAATCAAACAGAGTGTTGAGACCAGAGAGGCTAAGACCGCATTGACTCAGTGCGGTATTCAGCCTCTCTGGTGTCAAGTCTGATTTTGGAAAAAAAAAAAAAAAAATCCAAAATCAGACAGAGTGTTGACACCAGAGAGGCTAAGTCAGCATTGACTCAGTGCGGTATTCAGCCTCTCTGGTGTCAAGTCTGATTTTGGAAAAAAAAAAAAAAAAATCCAAAATCAGACAGAGTGTTGAGACCAGAGAGGCTAAGACCGCATTGACTCAGTGCGGTATTCAGCCTCTCTGGTGTCAAGTCTGATTTTGGAAAAAAAAAAAAAAAAATCCAAAATCAAACAGAGTGTTGAGACCAGAGAGGCTAAGACCGCATTGACTCAGTGCGGTATTCAGCCTCTCTGGTGTCAAGTCTGATTTTGGAAAAAAAAAAAAAAAAATCCAAAATCAGACAGAGTGTTGACACCAGAGAGGCTAAGACCGCATTGACTCAGTGCGGTATTCAGCCTCTCTGGTGTCAAGTCTGATTTTGAAAAAAAAAAAAAAAAAATCCAAAATCAGACAGAGTGTTGAGACCAGAGAGGCTAAGACCGCATTGACTCAGTGCGTATTCAGCCTCTCTGGTGTCAAGTCTGATTTTGGAAAAAAAAAAAAAAAAAAAATCCAAAATCAGACAGAGTGTTGAGACCAGAGAGGCTAAGACCGCATTGACTCAGTGCTGTATTCAGCCTCTCTGGTGTCAAGTCTGATTTTGGAAAAAAAAAAAAAAAAATCCAAAATCAGACAGAGTGTTGAGACCAGAGAGGCTAAGACCGCATTGACTCAGTGCGGTATTCAGCCTCTCTGGTGTCAAGTCTGATTTTGGAAAAAAGAAAAAGAAAATCCAAAATCAAACAGAGTGTTGAGACCAGAGAGGCTAAGACCGCATTGACTCAGTGCGGTATTCAGCCTCTCTGGTGTCAAGTCTGATTTTGGAAAAAAAAAAAAAAAAATCCAAAATCAGACAGAGTGTTGACACCAGAGAGGCTAAGTCAGCATTGACTCAGTGCGGTATTCAGCCTCTCTGGTGTCAAGTCTGATTTTGGAAAAAAAAAAAAAAAAATCCAAAATCAGACAGAGTGTTGAGACCAGAGAGGCTAAGACCGCATTGACTCAGTGCGGTATTCAGCCTCTCTGGTGTCAAGTCTGATTTTGGAAAAAAAAAAAAAAAAATCCAAAATCAAACAGAGTGTTGAGACCAGAGAGGCTAAGACCGCATTGACTCAGTGCGGTATTCAGCCTCTCTGGTGTCAAGTCTGATTTTGGAAAAAAAAAAAAAAAAATCCAAAATCAGACAGAGTGTTGACACCAGAGAGGCTAAGACCGCATTGACTCAGTGCGGTATTCAGCCTCTCTGGTGTCAAGTCTGATTTTGAAAAAAAAAAAAAAAAATCCAAAATCAGACAGAGTGTTGAGACCAGAGAGGCTAAGACCGCATTGACTCAGTGCGTATTCAGCCTCTCTGGTGTCAAGCCTGATTTTGGAAAAAAAAAAAAAAAAAAATCCAAAATCAGACAGAGTGTTGAGACCAGAGAGGCTAAGACCGCATTGACTCAGTGCGGTATTCAGCCTCTCTGGTGTCAAG
The DNA here is from genome assembly GCF_964638095.1 of Poromitra crassiceps. Classification (NCBI taxonomy): domain Eukaryota; kingdom Metazoa; phylum Chordata; class Actinopteri; order Beryciformes; family Melamphaidae; genus Poromitra; species Poromitra crassiceps. The sequence goes on along the minus strand of NW_028151582.1, from coordinate 21,887 downwards.
TCTGATTTTGGAAAAAAAAAAAAAAAAATCCAAAATCAGACAGAGTGTTGAGACCAGAGAGGCTAAGACCGCATTGACTCAGTGCGGTATTCAGCCTCTCTGGTGTCAAGTCTGATTTTGGAAAAAAAAAAAAAAAAAATCCAAAATCAAACAGAGTGTTGAGACCAGAGAGGCTAAGACCGCATTGACTCAGTGCGGTATTCAGCCTCTCTGGTGTCAAGTCTGATTTTGGAAAAAAAAAAAAAAAAATCCAAAATCAGACAGAGTGTTGACACCAGAGAGGCTAAGACCGCATTGACTCAGTGCGGTATTCAGCCTCTCTGGTGTCAAGTCTGATTTTGGAAAAAAAAAAAAAAAAAATCCAAAATCAAACAGAGTGTTGAGACCAGAGAGGCTAAGACCGCATTGACTCAGTGCGGTATTCAGCCTCTCTGGTGTCAAGTCTGATTTTGGAAAAAAAAAAAAAAAAATCCAAAATCAGACAGAGTGTTGAGACCAGAGAGGCTAAGACCGCATTGACTCAGTGCGTATTCAGCCTCTCTGGTGTCAAGTCTGATTTTGGAAAAAAAAAAAAAAAAAAATCCAAAATCAGACAGAGTGTTGAGACCAGAGAGGCTAAGACCGCATTGACTCAGTGCGGTATTCAGCCTCTCTGGTGTCAAGTCTGATTTTGGAAAAAAAAAAAAAAAAAATCCAAAATCAGACAGAGTGTTGAGACCAGAGAGGCTAAGACGGCATTGACTCAGTGCGGTATTCAGCCTCTCTGGTGTCAAGTCTGATTTTGGAAAAAAAAAAAAAAAATCCAAAATCAGACAGAGTGTTGAGACCAGAGAGGCTAAGACCGCATTGACTCAGTGCGGTATTCAGCCTCTCTGGTGTCAAGTCTGATTTTGGAGAAAAAAAAAAAAAAAATCCAAAATCAGACAGAGTGTTGAGACCAGAGAGGCTAAGACCGCATTGACTCAGTGCGGTATTCAGCCTCTCTGGTGTCAAGTCTGATTTTGAAAAAAAAAAAAAAAAAATCCAAAATCAGACAGAGTGTTGAGACCAGAGAGGCTAAGACCGCATTGACTCAGTGCGGTATTCAGCCTCTCTGGTGTCAAGTCTGATTTTGAAAAAAAAAAAAAAAAAATCCAAAATCAGACAGAGTGTTGAGACCAGAGAGGCTAAGACCGCATTGACTCAGTGCGTATTCAGCCTCTCTGGTGTCAAGTCTGATTTTGGAAAAAAAAAAAAAAAAAAATCCAAAATCAGACAGAGTGTTGAGACCAGAGAGGCTAAGACCGCATTGACTCAGTGCGGTATTCAGCCTCTCTGGTGTCAAGTCTGATTTTGGAAAAAAAAAAAAAAAAATCCAAAATCAGACAGAGTGTTGAGACCAGAGAGGCTAAGACCGCATTGACTCAGTGCGGTATTCAGCCTCTCTGGTGTCAAGTCTGATTTTGGAAAAAAAAAAAAAAAAAATCCAAAATCAAACAGAGTGTTGAGACCAGAGAGGCTAAGACCGCATTGACTCAGTGCGGTATTCAGCCTCTCTGGTGTCAAGTCTGATTTTGGAAAAAAAAAAAAAAAAATCCAAAATCAGACAGAGTGTTGAGACCAGAGAGGCTAAGACCGCATTGACTCAGTGCGGTATTCAGCCTCTCTGGTGTCAAGTCTGATTTTGGAAAAAAAAAAAAAAAAAATCCAAAATCAGACAGAGTGTTGAGACCAGAGAGGCTAAGACGGCATTGACTCAGTGCGGTATTCAGCCTCTCTGGTGTCAAGTCTGATTTTGGAAAAAAAAAAAAAAAATCCAAAATCAGACAGAGTGTTGACACCAAGGAGGCTAAGACCGCATTGACTCAGTGCGGTATTCAGCCTCTCTGGTGTCAAGTCTGATTTTGGAAAAAAAAAAAAAAAATCCAAAATCAGACAGAGTGTTGAGACCAGAGAGGCTAAGACCGCATTGACTCAGTGCGGTATTCAGCCTCTCTGGTGTCAAGTCTGATTTTGGAGAAAAAAAAAAAAAAATCCAAAATCAGACAGAGTGTTGAGACCAGAGAGGCTAAGACCGCATTGACTCAGTGCGGTATTCAGCCTCTCTGGTGTCAAGTCTGATTTTGAAAAAAAAAAAAAAAAAAATCCAAAATCAGACAGAGTGTTGAGACCAGAGAGGCTAAGACCGCATTGACTCAGTGCGGTATTCAGCCTCTCTGGTGTCAAGTCTGATTTTGGAAAAAAAAAAAAAAAAATCCAAAATCAGACAGAGTGTTGAGACCAGAGAGGCTAAGACGGCATTGACTCAGTGCGGTATTCAGCCTCTCTGGTGTCAAGTCTGATTTTGGAAAAAAAAAAAAAAAAAATCCAAAATCAAACAGAGTGTTGAGACCAGAGAGGCTAAGACCGCATTGACTCAGTGCGGTATTCAGCCTCTCTGGTGTCAAGTCTGATTTTGGAAAAAAAAAAAAAAAAATCCAAAATCAGACAGAGTGTTGACACCAGAGAGGCTAAGACCGCATTGACTCAGTGCGGTATTCAGCCTCTCTGGTGTCAAGTCTGATTTTGAAAAAAAAAAAAAAAATATCCAAAATCAGACAGAGTGTTGAGACCAGAGAGGCTAAGACCGCATTGACTCAGTGCGTATTCAGCCTCTCTGGTGTCAAGTCTGATTTTAGAAAAAAAAAAAAAAAAAAATCCAAAATCAGACAGAGTGTTGAGACCAGAGAGGCTAAGACCGCATTGACTCAGTGCGGTATTCAGCCTCTCTGGTGTCAAGTCTGATTTTGGAAAAAAAAAAAAAAAAATCCAAAATCAGACAGAGTGTTGAGACCAGAGAGGCTAAGACGGCATTGACTCAGTGCGGTATTCAGCCTCTCTGGTGTCAAGTCTGATTTTGGAAAAAAAAAAAAAAAATCCAAAATCAGACAGAGTGTTGACACCAGAGAGGCTAAGACCGCATTGACTCAGTGCGGTATTCAGCCTCTCTGGTGTCAAGTCTGATTTTGGAAAAAAAAAAAAAAAATCCAAAATCAGACAGAGTGTTGAGACCAGAGAGGCTAAGACCGCATTGACTCAGTGCGGTATTCAGCCTCTCTGGTGTCAAGTCTGATTTTGGAGAAAAAAAAAAAAAAAATCCAAAATCAGACAGAGTGTTGAGACCAGAGAGGCTAAGACCGCATTGACTCAGTGCGGTATTCAGCCTCTCTGGTGTCAAGTCTGATTTTGAAAAAAAAAAAAAAAAAAATCCAAAATCAGACAGAGTGTTGAGACCAGAGAGGCTAAGACCGCATTGACTCAGTGCGGTATTCAGCCTCTCTGGTGTCAAGTCTGATTTTGGAAAAAAAAAAAAAAAAATCCAAAATCAGACAGTGTTGAGACCAGAGAGGCTAAGACGGCATTGACTCAGTGCGGTATTCAGCCTCTCTGGTGTCAAGTCTGATTTTGGAAAAAAATAATAATAATCCAAAATCAGACAGAGTGTTGACACCAGAGAGGCTAAGACCGCATTGACTCAGTGCGGTATTCAGCCTCTCTGGTGTCAAGTCTGATTTTGGAAAAAAAAAAAAAAAATCCAAAATCAGACAGAGTGTTGAGACCAGAGAGGCTAAGACCGCATTGACTCAGTGCGGTATTCAGCCTCTCTGGTGTCAAGTCTGATTTTGGAAAAAAAAAAAAAAAAATCCAAAATCAGACAGAGTGTTGAGACCAGAGAGGCTAAGACCGCATTGACTCAGTGCGGTATTCAGCCTCTCTGGTGTCAAGTCTGATTTTGGAAAAAAAAAAAAAATCCAAAATCAGACAGAGAGTTGAGACCAGAGAGGCTAAGACGGCATTGACTCAGTGCGGTATTCAGCCTCTCTGGTGTCAAGTCTGATTTTGGAAAAAAAAAAAAAAAATCCAAAATCAGACAGAGTGTTGACACCAGAGCGGCTAAGACCGCATTGACTCAGTGCGGTATTCAGCCTCTCTGGTGTCAAGTCTGATTTTGGAAAAAAAAATAAAAATATCCAAAATCAGACAGAGTGTTGAGACCAGAGAGGCTAAGACCGCATTGACTCAGTGCGGTATTCAGCCTCTCTGGTGTCAAGTCTGATTTTGGAAAAAAAAAAAAAAAAAATCCAAAATCAGACAGAGTGTTGACACCAGAGAGGCTAAGACCGCATTGACTCAGTGCGGTATTCAGCCTCTCTGGTGTCAAGTCTGATTTTGGAAAAAAAAAAAAATATCCAAAATCAGACAGAGTGTTGAGACCAGAGAGGCTAAGACCGCATTGACTCAGTGCGGTATTCAGCCTCTCTGGTGTCAAGTCTGATTTTGGAAAAAAAAAAAAAAAAAAATCCAAAATCAGACAGAGTGTTGAGACCAGAGAGGCTAAGACCACATTGACTCAGTGCGGTATTCAGCCTCTCTGGTGTCAAGTCTGATTTTGGAAAAAAAAAAAAAAAATCCAAAATCAGACAGAGTGTTGAGACCAGAGAGGCTAAGACGGCATTGACTCAGTGCGGTATTCAGCCTCTCTGGTGTCAAGTCTGATTTTGGAAAAAAAATAAAATAATCCAAAATCAGACAGAGTGTTGACACCAGAGAGGCTAAGACCGCATTGACTCAGTGCGGTATTCAGCCTCTCTGGTGTCAAGTCTGATTTTGGAAAAAAAAAAAAAAAATCCAAAATCAGACAGAGTGTTGAGACCAGAGAGGCTAAGACCGCATTGACTCAGTGCGGTATTCAGCCTCTCTGGTGTCAAGTCTGATTTTGGAAAAAAATAATAATAATCCAAAATCAGACAGAGTGTTGACACCAGAGAGGCTAAGACCGCATTGACTCAGTGCGGTATTCAGCCTCTCTGGTGTCAAGTCTGATTTTTGAAAAAAAAAAAAAAAAAATCCAAAATCAGACAGAGTGTTGAGACCAGAGAGGCTAAGACCGCATTGACTCAGTGCGGTATTCAGCCTCTCTGGTGTCAAGTCTGATTTTGGAAAAAAAAAAAAAAAAATCCAAAATCAGACAGAGTGTTGAGACCAGAGAGGCTAAGACCGCATTGACTCAGTGCGGTATTCAGCCTCTCTGGTGTCAAGTCTGATTTTGGAAAAAAAAAAAAAAAATCCAAAATCAGACAGAGTGTTGACACCAGAGAGGCTAAGACCGCATTGACTCAGTGCGGTATTCAGCCTCTCTGGTGTCAAGTCTGATTTTGGAAAAAAAAAAAAAATAATCCAAAATCAGACAAAGTGTTGACACCAGAGAGGCTAAGACCGCATTGACTCAGTGCGGTATTCAGCCTCTCTGGTGTCAAGTCTGATTTTGGAAAAAAAAAAAAAAAAAATCCAAAATCAGACAGAGTGTTGACACCAGAGAGGCTAAGACCGCATTGACTCAGTGCGGTATTCAGCCTCTCTGTTGTCAAGTCTGATTTTGGAAAAAAAAAAAAAAAAAAAAAATCAGACAGAGTGTTGAGACCAGAGAGGCTAAGACCGCATTGACTCAGTGCGGTATTCAGCCTCTCTGGTGTCAAGTCTGATTTTGATTAAAAAAAAAAATATATCCAAAATCACACAGAGTGTTGAGACCAGAGAGGCTAAGACCGCATTGACTCAGTGCGGTATTCAGCCTCTCTGGTGTCAAGTCTGATTTTGGAAAAAAAAAAAAAAAATCCAAAATCAGACAGAGTGTTGAGACCAGAGAGGCTAAGACCGCATTGACTCAGTGCGGTATTCAGCCTCTCTGGTGCCAAGTCTGATTTTGGAAAAAAAAAAAAAAAAATCCAAAATCAGACAGAGTGTTGAGACCAGAGAGGCTAAGACCGCATTGACTCAGTGCGGTATTCAGCCTCTCTGGTGTCAAGTCTGATTTAGGAAAAAAAAAAAAAAATCCAAAATCAGACAGAGTGTTGACACCAGAGAGGCTAAGACCGCATTGACTCAGTGCGGTATTCAGCCTCTCTGGTGTCAAGTCTGATTTTGGAAAAAAAAAAAAAAAAATCCAAAATCAGACAGAGTGTTGAGACCAGAGAGGCTAAGACGGCATTGACTCAGTGCGGTATTCAGCCTCTCTGGTGTCAAGTCTGATTTTGAAAAAAAAAAAAAAAAAATCCAAAATCAGACAGAGTGTTGAGACCAGAGAGGCTAAGACCGCATTGACTCAGTGCGGTATTCAGCCTCTCTGGTGTCAAGTCTGATTTTGGAAAAAAAAAAAAAAAAATCCAAAATCAGACAGAGTGTTGAGACCAGAGAGGCTAAGACCGCATTGACTCAGTGCGGTATTCAGCCTCTCTGGTGTCAAGTCTGATTTTGGAAAAAAAAAAAAAAAATCCAAAATCAGACAGAGTGTTGACACCAGAGAGGCTAAGACCGCATTGACTCAGTGCGGTATTCAGCCTCTCTGGTGTCAAGTCTGATTTTGGAAAAAAAAAAAAAAAAAAAATCCAAAATCAGACAGAGTGTTGACACCAGAGAGGCTAAGACCGCATTGACTCAGTGCAGTATTCAGCCTCTCTGGTGTCAAGTCTGATTTTGGAAAAAAAAAAAAAAAAAAAATCCAAAATCAGACAGAGTGTTGACACCAGAGAGGCTAAGACCGCATTGACTCAGTGCGGTATTCAGCCTCTCTGGTGTCACGTCTGATTTTTGAAAAAAAAAAAAAAAAATCCAAAATCAGACAGAGTGTTGAGACCAGAGAGGCTAAGACCGCATTGACTCAGTGCGGTATTCAGCCTCTCTGGTGTCAAGTCTGATTTTGGAAAAAAAAAAAAAAAAATCCAAAATCAGACAGAGTGTTGACACCAGAGAGGCTAAGACCGCATTGACTCAGTGCGGTATTCAGCCTCTCTGGTGTCAAGTCTGATTTTAGAAAAAAAAAAAAAAAAATCCAAAATCAGACAGAGTGTTGACACCAGAGAGGCTAAGACCGCATTGACTCAGTGCGGTATTCAGCCTCTCTGGTGTCAAGTCTGATTTTGGAAAAAAAAAAAAAAAAAATCCAAAATCAGACAGAGTGTTGAGACCAGAGAGGCTAAGACCGCATTGACTCAGTGCGGTATTCAGCCTCTCTGGTGTCAAGTCTGATTTTGGAAAAAAAAAAAAAAAAAAAATCCAAAATCAGACAGAGTGTTGACACCAGAGAGGCTAAGACCGCATTGACTCAGTGCGGTATTCAGCCTCTCTGGTGTCACGTCTGATTTTGGAAAAAAAAAAAAAAAAATCCAAAATCAGACAGAGTGTTGAGACCAGAGAGGCTAAGACCGCATTGACTCAGTGCGGTATTCAGCCTCTCTGGTGTCAAGTCTGATTTTGGAAAAAAAAAAAAAAAAATCCAAAATCAGACAGAGTGTTGACACCAGAGAGGCTAAGACCGCATTGACTCAGTGCGGTATTCAGCCTCTCTGGTGTCAAGTCTGATTTTAGAAAAAAAAAAAAAAAAATCCAAAATCAGACAGAGTGTTGACACCAGAGAGGCTAAGACCGCATTGACTCAGTGCGGTATTCAGCCTCTCTGGTGTCAAGTCTGATTTTGGAAAAAAAAAAAAAAAAAATCCAAAATCAGACAGAGTGTTGAGACCAGAGAGGCTAAGACCGCATTGACTCAGTGCGGTATTCAGCCTCTCTGGTGTCAAGTCTGATTTTGGAAAAAAAAAAAAAAAATCCAAAATCAGACAGAGTGTTGACACCAGAGAGGCTAAGACCGCATTGACTCAGTGCGGTATTCAGCCTCTCTGGTGTCAAGTCTGATTTTGGAAAAAAAAAAAAAAAAATCCAAAATCAGACAGAGTGTTGAGACCAGAGAGGCTAAGACCGCATTGACTCAGTGCGGTATTCAGCCTCTCTGGTGTCAAGTCTGATTTTGGAAAAAAAAATCCAAAATCCAAAATCAGACAGAGTGTTGACACCAGAGAGGCTAAGACCGCATTGACTCAGTGCGGTATTCAGCCTCTCTGGTGTCAAGTCTGATTTTGGAAAAAAAAAAAAAAAAAATCCAAAATCAGACAGAGTGTTAAGACCAGAGAGGCTAAGACCGCATTGACTCAGTGCTGTATTCAGCCTCTCTGGTGTCAAGTCTGATTTTGGAAAAAATATATATATATCCAAAATCAGACAGAGTGTTGAGACCAGAGAGGCTAAGACCGCATTGACTCAGTGCGGTATTCAGCCTCTCTGGTGTCAAGTCTGATTTTGGAAAAAAAAAAAAAAAAATCCAAAATCAGGCAGAGTGTTGACACCAGAGAGGCTAAGACCGCATTGACTCAGTGCGGTATTCAGCCTCTCTGGTGTCAAGTCTGATTTTGGAAAAAAAATAATAATAATCCAAAATCAGACAAAGTGTTGACACCAGAGAGGCTAAGACCGCATTGACTCAGTGCGGTATTCAGCCTCTCTGGTGTCAAGTCTGATTTTGGAAAAAAAAAAAAAAAAAATCCAAAATCAGACAGAGTGTTGACACCAGAGAGGCTAAGACCGCATTGACTCAGTGCGGTATTCAGCCTCTCTGGTGTCAAGTCTGATTTTGGAAAAAAAAAAAAAAATCCAAAATCAGACAGAGTGTTGAGACCAGAGAGGCTAAGACCGCATTGACTCAGTGCGGTATTCAGCCTCTCTGGTGTCAAGTCTGATTTTGATAAAAAAAAAAAAAATATCCAAAATCACACAGAGTGTTGAGACCAGAGAGGCTAAGACCGCATTGACTCAGTGCGGTATTCAGCCTCTCTGGTGTCAAGTCTGATTTTGGAAAAAAAAAAAAAAAAATCCAAAATCAGACAGAGTGTTGACACCAGAGAGGCTAAGTCCGCATTGACTCAGTGCGGTATTCAGCCTCTCTGGTGTCAAGTCTGATTTTGGAAAAAAAAAAAAAAAAATCCAAAATCAGACAGAGTGTTGACACCAGAGAGGCTAAGACCGCATTGACTCAGTGCGGTATTCAGCCTCTCTGGTGTCAAGTCTGATTTTGGAAAAAAAAAAAAAAAAAATCCAAAATCAGACAGAGTGTTGAGACCAGAGAGGCTAAGACCGCATTGACTCAGTGCGGTATTCAGCCTCTCTGGTGTCAAGTCTGATTTTGGAAAAAAAAAAAAAAAATCCAAAATCAGACAGAGTGTTGACACCAGAGAGGCTAAGACCGCATTGACTCAGTGCGGTATTCAGCCTCTCTGGTGTCAAGTCTGATTTTGGAAAAAAAAAAAAAAAAATCCAAAATCAGACAGAGTGTTGAGACCAGAGAGGCTAAGACCGCATTGACTCAGTGCGGTATTCAGCCTCTCTGGTGTCAAGTCTGATTTTGGAAAAAAAAAAAAAAATCCAAAATCAGACAGAGTGTTGAGACCAGAGAGGCTAAGACCACATTGACTCAGTGCGGTATTCAGCCTCTCTGGTGTCAAGTCTGATTTTGAAAAAAAAAAAAAAAAAATCCAAAATCAGACAGAGTGTTGAGACCAGAGAGGCTAAGACCGCATTGACTCAGTGCGGTATTCAGCCTCTCTGGTGTCAAGTCTGATTTTGGGAAAAAAAAAAAAAATCCAAAATCAGACAGAGTGTTGAGACCAGAGAGGCTAAGACCGCATTGACTCAGTGCGGTATTCAGCCTCTCTGGTGTCAAGTCTGATTTTGGAAAAAAAAAAAAAAAATCCAAAATCAGACAGAGTGTTGAGACCAGAGAGGCTAAAACCGCATTGACTCAGTGCGGTATTCAGCCTCTCTGGTGTCAAGTCTGATTTTGGAAAAAGAAAAAAAAATCCAAAATCAGACAGAGTGTTGAGACCAGAGAGGCTAAGACCGCATTGACTCAGTGCGGTATTCAGCCTCTCTGGTGTCAAGTCTGATTTTGGAAAAAAAAAAAAAAATATCCAAAATCAGACAGAGTGTTGAGACCAGAGAGGCTAAGACCGCATTGACTCAGTGCGGTATTCAGCCTCTCTGGTGTCAAGTCTGATTTTGGAAAAAAAAAAAAAAAATCCAAAATCAGACAGAGTGTTGACACCAGAGAGGCTAAGACCGCATTGACTCAGTGCGGTATTCAGCCTCTCTGGTGTCAAGTCTGATTTTGGAAAAAAAAAAAAAAAAAATCCAAAATCAGACAGAGTGTTGACACCAGAGAGGCTAAGACCGCATTGACTCAGTGCGGTATTCAGCCTCTCTGGTGTCAAATCTGATTTTGGAAAAAAAAAAAAAAAATCCAAAATCAGACAGAGTGTTGAGACCAGAGAGGCTAAGACCGCATTGACTCAGGGCGGTATTCAGCCTCTCTGGTGTCAAGTCTGATTTTGGAAAAAAAAAAAAAAAAATCCAAAATCAGACAGAGTGTTGAGACCAGAGAGGCTAAGACCGCATTGACTCAGTGCGGTAGTCAGCCTCTCTGGTGTCAAGTCTGATTTTGGAAAAAAAAAAAAAAATCAAAAATCAGACAGAGTGTTGAGACCAGAGAGGCTAAGACCGCATTGACTCAGTGCGGTATTCAGCCTCTCTGGTGTCAAGTCTGATTTTGAAAAAAAAAAAAAAAAAAAATCCAAAATCAGACAGAGTGTTGAGACCAGAGAGGCTAAGACCGCATTGACTCAGTGCGGTATTCAGCCTCTCTGGTGTCAAGTCTGATTTTGGAAAAAAAAAAAAAAAATCCAAAATCAGACAGAGTGTTGAGACCAGAGAGGCTAAGACCGCATTGACTCAGTGCGGTATTCAGCCTCTCTGGTGTCAAGTCTGATTTTGGAAAAAAAAAAAAAAAAATCCAAAATCAGACAGAGTGTTGAGACCAGAGAGGCTAAGACCGGATTGACTCAGTGCGGTATTCAGCCTCTCTGGTGTCAAGTCTGATTTTGGAAAAAAAAAAAAAAAAAATCCAAAATCAGACAGAGTGTTGACACCAGAGAGGCTAAGACCGCATTGACTCAGTGCGGTATTCAGCCTCTCTGGTGTCAAGTCTGATTTTGGAAAAAAAAAAAAAAAATCCAAAATCAGACAGAGTGTTGAGACCAGAGAGGCTAAGACCGCATTGACTCAGTGCGGTATTCAGCCTCTCTGGTGTCAAGTCTGATTTTGGAAAAAAAAAAAAGAAAATCCAAAATCAAACAGAGTGTTGAGACCAGAGAGGGTAAGACCGCATTGACTCAGTGCGGTATTCAGCCTCTCTGGTGTCAAGTCTGATTTTGGAAAAAAAAAAAAAAAATCCAAAATCAGACAGAGTGTTGACACCAGAGAGGCTAAGACCGCATTGACTCAGTGCGGTATTCAGCCTCTCTGGTGTCAAGTCTGATTTTGGAAAAAAAAAAAAAAAAAATCCAAAATCAGACAGAGTGTTGAGACCAGAGAGGCTAAGACCGCATTGACTCAGTGCGGTATTCAGCCTCTCTGGTGTCAAGTCTGATTTTGGAAAAAAAAAAAAAAAATCCAAAATCAGACAGAGTGTTGACACCAGAGAGGCTAAGACCGCATTGACTCAGCGCGGTATTCAGCCTCTCTGGTGTCAAGTCTGATTTTGGAAAAAAAAAAAAAAAAATCCAAAATCAGACAGAGTGTTGAGACCAGAGAGGCTAAGACCGCATTGACTCAGTGCGGTATTCAGCCTCTCTGGTGTCAAGTCTGATTTTGGAAAAAAAAAAAAAAATCCAAAATCAGACAGAGTGTTGAGACCAGAGAGGCTAAGACCACATTGACTCAGTGCGGTATTCAGCCTCTCTGGTGTCAAGTCTGATTTTGAAAAAAAAAAAAAAAAAATCCAAAATCAGACAGAGTGTTGAGACCAGAGAGGCTAAGACCGCATTGACTCAGTGCGGTATTCAGCCTCTCTGGTGTCAAGTCTGATTTTGGGAAAAAAAAAAAAAATCCAAAATCAGACAGAGTGTTGAGACCAGAGAGGCTAAGACCGCATTGACTCAGTGCGGTATTCAGCCTCTCTGGTGTCAAGTCTGATTTTGGAAAAAAAAAAAAAAAATCCAAAATCAGACAGAGTGTTGAGACCAGAGAGGCTAAAACCGCATTGACTCAGTGCGGTATTCAGCCTCTCTGGTGTCAAGTCTGATTTTGGAAAAAGAAAAAAAAATCCAAAATCAGACAGAGTGTTGAGACCAGAGAGGCTAAGACCGCATTGACTCAGTGCGGTATTCAGCCTCTCTGGTGTCAAGTCTGATTTTGGAAAAAAAAAAAAAAATATCCAAAATCAGACAGAGTGTTGAGACCAGAGAGGCTAAGACCGCATTGACTCAGTGCGGTATTCAGCCTCTCTGGTGTCAAGTCTGATTTTGGAAAAAAAAAAAAAAAATCCAAAATCAGACAGAGTGTTGACACCAGAGAGGCTAAGACCGCATTGACTCAGTGCGGTATTCAGCCTCTCTGGTGTCAAGTCTGATTTTGGAAAAAAAAAAAAAAAAAATCCAAAATCAGACAGAGTGTTGACACCAGAGAGGCTAAGACCGCATTGACTCAGTGCGGTATTCAGCCTCTCTGGTGTCAAATCTGATTTTGGAAAAAAAAAAAAAAAATCCAAAATCAGACAGAGTGTTGAGACCAGAGAGGCTAAGACCGCATTGACTCAGGGCGGTATTCAGCCTCTCTGGTGTCAAGTCTGATTTTGGAAAAAAAAAAAAAAAATCCAAAATCAGACAGAGTGTTGAGACCAGAGAGGCTAAGACCGCATTGACTCAGTGCGGTATTCAGCCTCTCTGGTGTCAAGTCTGATTTTGGAAAAAAAAAAAAAAATCAAAAATCAGACAGAGTGTTGAGACCAGAGAGGCTAAGACCGCATTGACTCAGTGCGGTATTCAGCCTCTCTGGTGTCAAGTCTGATTTTGAAAAAAAAAAAAAAAAAATCCAAAATCAGACAGAGTGTTGAGACCAGAGAGGCTAAGACCGCATTGACTCAGTGCGGTATTCAGCCTCTCTGGTGTCAAGTCTGATTTTGGAAAAAAAAAAAAAAAATCCAAAATCAGACAGAGTGTTGAGACCAGAGAGGCTAAGACCGCATTGACTCAGTGCGGTATTCAGCCTCTCTGGTGTCAAGTCTGATTTTGGAAAAAAAAAAAAAAAAATCCAAAATCAGACAGAGTGTTGAGACCAGAGAGGCTAAGACCGCATTGACTCAGTGCGGTATTCAGCCTCTCTGGTGTCAAGTCTGATTTTGGAAAAAAAAAAAAAAAAAATCCAAAATCAGACAGAGTGTTGACACCAGAGAGGCTAAGACCGCATTGACTCAGTGCGGTATTCAGCCTCTCTGGTGTCAAGTCTGATTTTGGAAAAAAAAAAAAAAAATCCAAAATCAGACAGAGTGTTGAGACCAGAGAGGCTAAGACCGCATTGACTCAGTGCGGTATTCAGCCTCTCTGGTGTCAAGTCTGATTTTGGAAAAAAAAAAAAGAAAATCCAAAATCAAACAGAGTGTTGAGACCAGAGAGGGTAAGACCGCATTGACTCAGTGCGGTATTCAGCCTCTCTGGTGTCAAGTCTGATTTTGGAAAAAAAAAAAAAAAAATCCAAAATCAGACAGAGTGTTGAGACCAGAGAGGCTAAGACCGCATTGACTCAGTGCGGTATTCAGCCTCTCTGGTGTCAAGTCTGATTTTGGAAAAAAAAAAAAAAAATCCAAAATCAGACAGAGTGTTGAGACCAGAGAGGCTAAAACCGCATTGACTCAGTGCGGTATTCAGCCTCTCTGGTGTCAAGTCTGATTTTGGAAAAAGAAAAAAAAATCCAAAATCAGACAGAGTGTTGAGACCAGAGAGGCTAAGACCGCATTGACTCAGTGCGGTATTCAGCCTCTCTGGTGTCAAGTCTGATTTTGGAAAAAAAAAAAAAAATATCCAAAATCAGACAGAGTGTTGAGACCAGAGAGGCTAAGACCGCATTGACTCAGTGCGGTATTCAGCCTCTCTGGTGTCAAGTCTGATTTTGGAAAAAAAAAAAAAAAATCCAAAATCAGACAGAGTGTTGACACCAGAGAGGCTAAGACCGCATTGACTCAGTGCGGTATTCAGCCTCTCTGGTGTCAAGTCTGATTTTGGAAAAAAAAAAAAAAAAAATCCAAAATCAGACAGAGTGTTGACACCAGAGAGGCTAAGACCGCATTGACTCAGTGCGGTATTCAGCCTCTCTGGTGTCAAATCTGATTTTGGAAAAAAAAAAAAAAAATCCAAAATCAGACAGAGTGTTGAGACCAGAGAGGCTAAGACCGCATTGACTCAGGGCGGTATTCAGCCTCTCTGGTGTCAAGTCTGATTTTGGAAAAAAAAAAAAAAAATCCAAAATCAGACAGAGTGTTGAGACCAGAGAGGCTAAGACCGCATTGACTCAGTGCGGTATTCAGCCTCTCTGGTGTCAAGTCTGATTTTGGAAAAAAAAAAAAAAAATCAAAAATCAGACAGAGTGTTGAGACCAGAGAGGCTAAGACCGCATTGACTCAGTGCGGTATTCAGCCTCTCTGGTGTCAAGTCTGATTTTGAAAAAAAAAAAAAAAAAATCCAAAATCAGACAGAGTGTTGAGACCAGAGAGGCTAAGACCGCATTGACTCAGTGCGGTATTCAGCCTCTCTGGTGTCAAGTCTGATTTTGGAAAAAAAAAAAAAAAATCCAAAATCAGACAGAGTGTTGAGACCAGAGAGGCTAAGACCGCATTGACTCAGTGCGGTATTCAGCCTCTCTGGTGTCAAGTCTGATTTTGGAAAAAAAAAAAAAAAAATCCAAAATCAGACAGAGTGTTGAGACCAGAGAGGCTAAGACCGCATTGACTCAGTGCGGTATTCAGCCTCTCTGGTGTCAAGTCTGATTTTGGAAAAAAAAAAAAAAAAAATCCAAAATCAGACAGAGTGTTGACACCAGAGAGGCTAAGACCGCATTGACTCAGTGCGGTATTCAGCCTCTCTGGTGTCAAGTCTGATTTTGGAAAAAAAAAAAAAAAATCCAAAATCAGACAGAGTGTTGAGACCAGAGAGGCTAAGACCGCATTGACTCAGTGCGGTATTCAGCCTCTCTGGTGTCAAGTCTGATTTTGGAAAAAAAAAAAAGAAAATCCAAAATCAAACAGAGTGTTGAGACCAGAGAGGGTAAGACCGCATTGACTCAGTGCGGTATTCAGCCTCTCTGGTGTCAAGTCTGATTTTGGAAAAAAAA
The DNA here is from genome assembly GCF_964638095.1 of Poromitra crassiceps. Taxonomy (NCBI): domain Eukaryota; kingdom Metazoa; phylum Chordata; class Actinopteri; order Beryciformes; family Melamphaidae; genus Poromitra; species Poromitra crassiceps. The sequence continues at coordinate 6,827 of NW_028151582.1, read as the reverse complement.
AAAAAAAATCCAAAATCAGACAGAGTGTTGACACCAGAGAGGCTAAGACCGCATTGACTCAGTGCGGTATTCAGCCTCTCTGGTGTCAAGTCTGATTTTGAAAAAAAAAAAATATATATCCAAAATCAGACAGAGTGTTGAGACCAGAGAGGCTAAGACCGCATTGACTCAGTGCGGTATTCAGCCTCTCTGGTGTCAAGTCTGATTTTGGAAAAAAAAAAAAAAAAAAAATCCAAAATCAGACAGAGTGTTGAGACCAGAGAGGCTAAGACCGCATTGACTCAGTGCGGTATTCAGCCTCTCTGGTGTCAAGTCTGATTTTGGAAAAAAAAAAAAAAAAATCCAAAATCAGACAGTGTTGAGACCAGAGAGGCTAAGACCGGCATTGACTCAGTGCGGTATTCAGCCTCTCTGGTGTCAAGTCTGATTTTGGAAAAAAAAAAAAAAAATCCAAAATCAGACAGAGTGTTGACACCAGAGAGGCTAAGACCGCATTGACTCAGTGCGGTATTCAGCCTCTCTGGTGTCAAGTCTGATTTTGGAAAAAAAAAAAAAAAATCCAAAATCAGACAGAGTGTTGAGACCAGAGAGGCTAAGACCGCATTGACTCAGTGCGGTATTCAGCCTCTCTGGTGTCAAGTCTGATTTTGGAAAAAAAAAAAAAAAAAATCCAAAATCAGACAGAGTGTTGAGACCAGAGAGGCTAAGACCGCATTGACTCAGTGCGGTATTCAGCCTCTCTGGTGTCAAGTCTGATTTTGAAAAAAAAAAAAAAAAAATCCAAAATCAGACAGAGTGTTGAGACCAGAGAGGCTAAGACCGCATTGACTCAGTGCGGTATTCAGCCTCTCTGGTGTCAAGTCTGATTTTGGAAAAAAAAAAAAAAAATCCAAAATCAGACAGAGTGTTGAGACCAGAGAGGCTAAGACCGCATTGACTCAGTGCGGTATTCAGCCTCTCTGGTGTCAAGTCTGATTTTGGAAAAAAAAAAAAAAAAATCCAAAATCAGACAGAGTGTTGAGACCAGAGAGGCTAAGACCGCATTGACTCAGTGCGGTATTCAGCCTCTCTGGTGTCAAGTCTGATTTTGGAAAAAAAAAAAAAAAAAATCCAAAATCAGACAGAGTGTTGACACCAGAGAGGCTAAGACCGCATTGACTCAGTGCGGTATTCAGCCTCTCTGGTGTCAAGTCTGATTTTGGAAAAAAAAAAAAAAATCCAAAATCAGACAGAGTGTTGAGACCAGAGAGGCTAAGACCGCATTGACTCAGTGCGGTATTCAGCCTCTCTGGTGTCAAGTCTGATTTTGGAAAAAAAAAAAAAAGAAAATCCAAAATCAAACAGAGTGTTGAGACCAGAGAGGGTAAGACCGCATTGACTCAGTGCGGTATTCAGCCTCTCTGGTGTCAAGTCTGATTTTGGAAAAAAAAAAAAAAAAATCCAAAATCAGACAGAGTGTTGACACCAGAGAGGCTAAGACCGCATTGACTCAGTGCGGTATTCAGCCTCTCTGGTGTCAAGTCTGATTTTGAAAAAAAAAAAATATATATCCAAAATCAGACAGAGTGTTGAGACCAGAGAGGCTAAGACCGCATTGACTCAGTGCGGTATTCAGCCTCTCTGGTGTCAAGTCTGATTTTGGAAAAAAAAAAAAAAAAAAATCCAAAATCAGACAGAGTGTTGAGACCAGAGAGGCTAAGACCGCATTGACTCAGTGCGGTATTCAGCCTCTCTGGTGTCAAGTCTGATTTTGGAAAAAAAAAAAAAAAATCCAAAATCAGACAGTGTTGAGACCAGAGAGGCTAAGACGGCATTGACTCAGTGCGGTATTCAGCCTCTCTGGTGTCAAGTCTGATTTTGGAAAAAAAAAAAAAAAATCCAAAATCAGACAGAGTGTTGACACCAGAGAGGCTAAGACCGCATTGACTCAGTGCGGTATTCAGCCTCTCTGGTGTCAAGTCTGATTTTGGAAAAAAAAAAAAAAAATCCAAAATCAGACAGAGTGTTGAGACCAGAGAGGCTAAGACCGCATTGACTCAGTGCGGTATTCAGCCTCTCTGGTGTCAAGTCTGATTTTGGAAAAAAAAAAAAAAAAATCCAAAATCAGACAGAGTGTTGAGACCAGAGAGGCTAAGACCGCATTGACTCAGTGCGGTATTCAGCCTCTCTGGTGTCAAGTCTGATTTTGGAAAAAAAAAAAAAAAAATCCAAAATCAGACAGAGTGTTGAGACCAGAGAGGCTAAGACCGCATTGACTCAGTGCGGTATTCAGCCTCTCTGGTGTCAAGTCTGATTTTGGAAAAAAAAAAAAAAAAATCCAAAATCAGACAGTGTTGAGACCAGAGAGGCTAAGACGGCATTGACTCAGTGCGGTATTCAGCCTCTCTGGTGTCAAGTCTGATTTTGGAAAAAAATAATAATAATCCAAAATCAGACAGAGTGTTGACACCAGAGAGGCTAAGACCGCATTGACTCAGTGCGGTATTCAGCCTCTCTGGTGTCAAGTCTGATTTTGGAAAAAAAAAAAAAAATCCAAAATCAGACAGAGTGTTGAGACCAGAGAGGCTAAGACCGCATTGACTCAGTGCGGTATTCAGCCTCTCTGGTGTCAAGTCTGATTTTGGAAAAAAAAAAAAAAATCCAAAATCAGACAGAGTGTTGAGACCAGAGAGGCTAAGACGGCATTGACTCAGTGCGGTATTCAGCCTCTCTGGTGTCAAGTCTGATTTTGGAAAAAAAAAAAAAAAAAATCCAAAATCAGACAGAGTGTTGACACCAGAGCGGCTAAGACCGCATTGACTCAGTGCGGTATTCAGCCTCTCTGGTGTCAAGTCTGATTTTGGAAAAAAAAAAAAAAATATCCAAAATCAGACAGAGTGTTGAGACCAGAGAGGCTAAGACCGCATTGACTCAGTGCGGTATTCAGCCTCTCTGGTGTCAAGTCTGATTTTGGAAAAAAAAAAAAAAAATCCAAAATCAGACAGAGTGTTGAGACCAGAGAGGCTAAGACCGCATTGACTCAGTGCGGTATTCAGCCTCTCTGGTGTCAAGTCTGATTTTGGAAAAAAAAAAAAAAAAATCCAAAATCAAACAGAGTGTTGAGACCAGAGAGGCTAAGACCGCATTGACTCAGTGCGGTATTCAGCCTCTCTGGTGTCAAGTCTGATTTTGGAAAAAAAAAAAAAAAAATCCAAAATCAGACAGAGTGTTGACACCAGAGAGGCTAAGACCGCATTGACTCAGTGCGGTATTCAGCCTCTCTGGTGTCAAGTCTGATTTTGGAAAAAAAATAAAAATATCCAAAATCAGACAGAGTGTTGAGACCAGAGAGGCTAAGACCGCATTGACTCAGTGCGGTATTCAGCCTCTCTGGTGTCAAGTCTGATTTTGGAAAAAAAAAAAAAAAATCCAAAATCAGACAGAGTGTTGAGACCAGAGAGGCTAAGACCGCATTGACTCAGTGCGGTATTCAGCCTCTCTGGTGTCAAGTCTGATTTTGGAAAAAAAAAAAAAAAAATCCAAAATCAGACAGAGTGTTGAGACCAGAGAGGCTAAGACCGCATTGACTCAGTGCGGTATTCAGCCTCTCTGGTGTCAAGTCTGATTTTGGAAAAAAAAAAAAAAAAATCCAAAATCAGACAGAGTGTTGAGACCAGAGAGGCTAAGACCGCATTGACTCAGTGCGGTATTCAGCCTCTCTGGTGTCAAGTCTGATTTTGGAAAAAAAAAAAAAAAAATCCAAAATCAGACAGTGTTGAGACCAGAGAGGCTAAGACGGCATTGACTCAGTGCGGTATTCAGCCTCTCTGGTGTCAAGTCTGATTTTGGAAAAAAAAATAAATAATCCAAAATCAGACAGAGTGTTGACACCAGAGAGGCTAAGACCGCATTGACTCAGTGCGGTATTCAGCCTCTCTGGTGTCAAGTCTGATTTTGGAAAAAAAAAAAAAAAAATCCAAAATCAGACAGAGTGTTGAGACCAGAGAGGCTAAGACCGCATTGACTCAGTGCGGTATTCAGCCTCTCTGGTGTCAAGTCTGATTTTGGAAAAAAAAAAAAAAAAAATCCAAAATCAGACAGAGTGTTGAGACCAGAGAGGCTAAGACCGCATTGACTCAGTGCGGTATTCAGCCTCTCTGGTGTCAAGTCTGATTTTGGAAAAAAAAAAAAAAACCAAAATCAGACAGAGTGTTGAGACCAGAGAGGCTAAGACGGCATTGACTCAGTGCGGTATTCAGCCTCTCTGGTGTCAAGTCTGATTTTGGAAAAAAAAAAAAAAAAATCCAAAATAAGACAGAGTGTTGACACCAGAGCGGCTAAGACCGCATTGACTCAGTGCGGTATTCAGCCTCTCTGGTGTCAAGTCTGATTTTGGAAAAAAAAAAAAAAATATCCAAAATCAGACAGAGTGTTGAGACCAGAGAGGCTAAGACCGCATTGACTCAGTGCGGTATTCAGCCTCTCTGGTGTCAAGTCTGATTTTGGAAAAAAAAAAAAAAAAATCCAAAATCAGACAGAGTGTTGAGACCAGAGAGGCTAAGACCGCATTGACTCAGTGCGGTATTCAGCCTCTCTGGTGTCAAGTCTGATTTTGGAAAAAAAAAAAAAAAAATCCAAAATCAAACAGAGTGTTGAGACCAGAGAGGCTAAGACCGCATTGACTCAGTGCGGTATTCAGCCTCTCTGGTGTCAAGTCTGATTTTGGAAAAAAAAAAAAAAAAATCCAAAATCAGACAGAGTGTTGACACCAGAGAGGCTAAGACCGCATTGACTCAGTGCGGTATTCAGCCTCTCTGGTGTCAAGTCTGATTTTGGAAAAAAAAAAAAAATATCCAAAATCAGACAGTGTTGAGACCAGAGAGGCTAAGACCGCATTGACTCAGTGCGGTATTCAGCCTCTCTGGTGTCAAGTCTGATTTTGGAAAAAAAAAAAAAAAAAAATCCAAAATCAGACAGTGTTGAGACCAGAGAGGCTAAGACCGCATTGACTCAGTGCGGTATTCAGCCTCTCTGGTGTCAAGTCTGATTTTTGAAAAAAAAAAAAAAAATCCAAAATCAGACAGAGTGTTGAGACCAGAGAGGCTAAGACGGCATTGACTCAGTGCGGTATTCAGCCTCTCTGGTGTCAAGTCTGATTTTGGAAAAAAAAAATAATAATCCAAAATCAGACAGAGTGTTGACACCAGAGAGGCTAAGACCGCATTGACTCAGTGCGGTATTCAGCCTCTCTGGTGTCAAGTCTGATTTTGGAAAAAAAAAAAAAAAATCCAAAATCAGACAGAGTGTTGAGACCAGAGAGGCTAAGACCGCATTGACTCAGTGCGGTATTCAGCCTCTCTGGTGTCAAGTCTGATTTTGGAAAAAAAAAAAAAAAAATCCAAAATCAGACAGAGTGTTGACACCAGAGAGGCTAAGACCGCATTGACTCAGTGCGGTATTCAGCCTCTCTGGTGTCAAGTCTGATTTTGGAAAAAAAAAAAAAAAATCCAAAATCAGACAGAGTGTTGAGACCAGAGAGGCTAAGACCGCATTGACTCAGTGCGGTATTCAGCCTCTCTGGTGTCAAGTCTGATTTTGGAAAAAAAAAAAAAAAAAAATCCAAAATCAGACAGAGTGTTGACACCAGAGAGGCTAAGACCGCATTGACTCAGTGCGGTATTCAGCCTCTCTGGTGTCAAGTCTGATTTTGGAAAAAAAAAAAAAAAATCCAAAATCAGACAGAGTGTTGAGACCAGAGAGGCTAAGACCGCATTGACTCAGTGCGGTATTCAGCCTCTCTGGTGTCAAGTCTGATTTTGGAAAAAAAAAAAAAAAATCCAAAATCAAACAGAGTGTTGAGACCAGAGAGGCTAAGACCGCATTGACTCAGTGCGGTATTCAGCCTCTCTGGTGTCAAGTCTGATTTTGGAAAAAAAAAAAAAAAATCCAAAATCAGACAGAGTGTTGAGACCAGAGAGGCTAAGACCGCATTGACTCAGTGCGGTATTCAGCCTCTCTGGTGTCAAGTCTGATTTTGGAAAAAAAAAAAAAAAAAATCCAAAATCAGACAGAGTGTTGACACCAGAGCGGCTAAGACCGCATTGACTCAGTGCGGTATTCAGCCTCTCTGGTGTCAAGTCTGATTTTGGAAAAAAAAATATATATATCCAAAATCAGACAGAGTGTTGAGACCAGAGAGGCTAAGACCGCATTGACTCAGTGCGGTATTCAGCCTCTCTGGTGTCAAGTCTGATTTTGGAAAAAAGAAAAAGAAAATCCAAAATCAAACAGAGTGTTGAGACCAGAGAGGCTAAGACCGCATTGACTCAGTGCGGTATTCAGCCTCTCTGGTGTCAAGTCTGATTTTGGAAAAAAAAAAAAAAAAATCCAAAATCAGACAGAGTGTTGACACCAGAGAGGCTAAGACCGCATTGACTCAGTGCGGTATTCAGCCTCTCTGGTGTCAAGTCTGATTTTGGAAAAAAAAAAAAAAAAATCCAAAATCAGACAGAGTGTTGACACCAGAGAGGCTAAGACCGCATTGACTCAGTGCGGTATTCAGCCTCTCTGGTGTCAAGTCTGATTTTGGAAAAAAAAAAAAAAAATCCAAAATCAGACAGAGTGTTGAGACCAGAGAGGCTAAGACCGCATTGACTCAGTGCGGTATTCAGCCTCTCTGGTGTCAAGTCTGATTTTGGAAAAAAAAAAAAAAAAATCCAAAATCAAACAGAGTGTTGAGACCAGAGAGGCTAAGACCGCATTGACTCAGTGCGGTATTCAGCCTCTCTGGTGTCAAGTCTGATTTTGGAAAAAAAAAAAAAAAAATCCAAAATCAGACAGAGTGTTGA
>NW_028151583.1:0-63764 GCF_964638095.1 Poromitra crassiceps | reverse complement strand
ACCACCGCATTGACTCAGTGCAGTATTCAGCCTCTCTGGTGTCAAGTCTGATTTTGGAAAAAAAAAAAAAAAAAATCAAATCAGACAGAGTGTGACACCAGAGAGCTAAGACCGCATTGACTCAGTGCGGTATTCAGCCTCTCTGGTGTCAAGTCTGATTTTGGAAAAAAAAAAAAAAAATCCAAAAACAGACAGGAGTGTTGAGACCAGAGAGGCTAAGACCGCATTGACTCAGTGCGGTATTCAGCCTCTCTGGTGTCAAGTCTGATTTTGGAAAAAAAAAAAAAAAAATCCAAATCAGACAGAGTGTTGACACCAGAGAGCCTAAGACCGCATTGACTCAGTGCAGGTATTCAGCCTCTCTGGTGTCAAGTCTGATTTTGGAAAAAAAAAAAAAAAAATCCAAATCAGACAGAGTGTTGACACCAGAGAGGCTAAGACCGCATTGACTCAGTGCGGTATTCAGCCTCTCTGGTGTCAAGTCTGATTTTGGGAAAAAAAAAAAAAAAAAAATCCTAAAATCAGACAGAGTGTTGAGACCAGAGAGGCTAAGACCGCATTGACTCAGAGCAGGTATTCAGCCTCTCTGGTGTCAAGTCTGATTTTGGAAAAAAAAAAAAAATCCAAAATCAGACAGAGTGTTGACACCAGAGAGGCTAAGACCGCATTGGACTCAGTGCGGTATTCAGCCTCTCTTGGTGTCAAGTCTGATTTGGAAAAAAAAAAAAAAAAAATCCAAAATCAGACAGAGTGTTGACACCAGAGAGCTAAGACCGCATTGACTCAGTGCGGTATTCAGCCTCTCTGGTGTCAAGTCTGATTTTGGAAAAAAAAAAAAAATCCAAAATCAGACAGAGTGTTGAGACCAGAGAGCTAAGATCCGCATTGACTCAGTGCGGTATTCAGCCTCTCTGGTGTCAAGTCTGATTTTGGAAAAAAAAAAAAAAATCCAAAATCAGACAGAGTGTTGACACCAGAGAGGCTAAGACCGCATTGACTCAGTGCGGTATTCAGCCTCTCTGGTGTCAAGTCTGATTTGGAAAAAAAAAAAAAAAATCCAAAATCAGACAGAGTGTTGAGACCAGAGAGGCTAAGACCGCATTGACTCAGTGCGGTATTCAGCCTCTCTGGTGTCAAGTCTGATTTTGGAAAAAAAAAAAAAAAAAAATCAAATCAGACAGAGTGTTGACACCAGAGAGGCTAAGACCGCATTGACTCAGTGCGGTATTCAGCCTCTCTGGTGTCAAGTCTGATTTTGGAAAAAAAAAAAAAAAAAATCCAAAATCAGACAGAGTGTTGACACCAGAGAGGCTAAGACGCATTGACTCAGTGCGGTATTCAGCCTCTCTGGTGTCAAGTCTGATTTTGGAAAAAAAAAAAAAAAATCCAAAATCAGACAGAGTGTTGAGACCAGAGAGGCTAAGACCGCATTGACTCAGTGCGGTATTCAGCCTCTCTGGTGTCAAGTCTGATTTTGGAAAAAAAAAAAAAAAAATCCAAAATCAGACAGAGTGTTGACACCAGAGAGGCTAAGACCGCATTGACTCAGTGCGGTATTCAGCCTCTCTGGTGTCAAGTCTGATTTTGGAAAAAAAAAAAAAAAATCCAAAATCAGACAGAGTGTTGAGACCAGAGAGCTAAGACCGCATTGACTCAGTGCGGTATTCAGCCTCTCTGGTGTCAAGTCTGATTTTGGAAAAAAAAAAAAAAATCTAAAATCAGACAGAGTGTTGAGACCAGAGAGGCTAAGACCGCATTGACTCAGTGCGGTATTCAGCCTCTCTGGTGTCAAGTCTGATTTTGGAAAAAAAAAAAAAAAATCCAAAATCAGACAGAGTGTTGACACCAGAGAGGCTAAGACCGCATTGACTCAGTGCGGTATTCAGCCTCTCTGGTGTCAAGTCTGATTTTGGAAAAAAAAATCAAAAATCAAAAATCAGACAGAGTGTTGAGACCAGAGAGGCTAAGACCGCATTGACTCAGTGCGGTATTCAGCCTCTCTGGTGTCAAGTCTGATTTTGGAAAAAAAAAAAAAAATCCAAAATCAGACAGAGTGTTGAGACCAGAGAGGCTAAGACCGCATTGACTCAGTGCAGTATTCAGCCTCTCTGGTGTCAAGTCTGATTTTGGAAAAAAAAAAAAAAAATCCAAAATCAGACAGAGTGTTGACACCAGAGAGGCTAAGACCGCATTGACTCAGTGCAGTATTCAGCCTCTCTGGTGTCAAGTCTGATTTTGGAAAAAAAAAAAAAAAAATCCAAAATCAGACAGAGTGTTGAGACCAGAGAGGCTAAGACCGCATTGACTCAGTGCGGTATTCAGCCTCTCTGGTGTCAAGTCTGATTTTGGAAAAAAAAAAAAAAAAATCCAAAATCAGACAGAGTGTTGACACCAGAGAGGCTAAGACCGCATTGACTCAGTGCGGTATTCAGCCTCTCTGGTGTCAAGTCTGATTTTGGAAAAAAAAAAAAAAAATCAAAAATCAGACAGAGTGTTGAGACCAGAGAGGCTAAGACCGCATTGACTCAGTGCGGTATTCAGCCTCTCTGGTGTCAAGTCTGATTTTGGAAAAAAAAAAAAAAAATCCAAAATCAGACAGAGTGTTGAGACCAGAGAGGCTAAGACCGCATTGACTCAGTGCAGTATTCAGCCTCTCTGGTGTCAAGTCTGATTTTGGAAAAAAAAAAAAAAAAATCCAAAATCAGACAGAGTGTTGACACCAGAGAGGCTAAGACCGCATTGACTCAGTGCGGTATTCAGCCTCTCTGGTGTCAAGTCTGATTTTGGAAAAAAAAAAAAAAAAATCAAAATCAGACAGAGTGTTGAGACCAGAGAGGCTAAGACCGCATTGACTCAGTGCGGTATTCAGCCTCTCTGGTGTCAAGTCTGATTTTGGAAAAAAAAAAAAAAAATCCAAAATCAGACAGAGTGTTGACGACCAGAGAGGCTAAGACCGCATTGACTCAGTGCGGTATTCAGCCTCTCTGGTGTCAAGTCTGATTTTGGAAAAAAAAAAAAAAAATCTAAAATCAGACAGAGTGTTGGAGACCAGAGAGGCTAAGACCGCATTGACTCAGAGCGGTATTCAGCCTCTCTGGTGTCAAGTCTGATTTTGGAAAAAAAAAAAAAAATCCAAAATCAGACAGAGTGTTGAGACCAGAGAGCTAAGACCGCATTGACTCAGTGCGGTATTCAGCCTCTCTGGTGTCAAGTCTGATTTTGGAAAAAAAAAAAAAAAATCCAAAATCAGACAGAGTGTTGAGACCAGAGAGGATAAGACCGCATTGACTCAGAGCGGTATTCAGCCTCTCTGGTGTCAAGTCTGATTTTGGAAAAAAAAAAAAAATCCAAAAATCAGACAGAGTGTTGACACCAGAGAGGCTAAGACCGCATTGACTCAGTGCGGTATTCAGCCTCTCTGGTGTCAAGTCTGATTTTGGAAAAAAAAAAAAAAAAATCCAAAATCAGACAGAGTGTTGAGACCAGAGAGGCTAAGACCGCATTGACTCAGTGCAGTATTCAGCCTCTCTGGTGTCAAGTCTGATTTTGGAAAAAAAAAAAAAAAAATCCAAAATCAGACAGAGTGTTGACACCAGAGAGGATAAGACCGCATTGACTCAGAGCGGTATTCAGCCTCTCTGGTGTCAAGTCTGATTTTGGAAAAAAAAAAAAAAAATCCAAAATCAGACAGAGTGTTGACACCAGAGAGGCTAAGACCGCATTGACTCAGTGCGGTATTCAGCCTCTCTGGTGTCAAGTCTGATTTTGGAAAAAAAAAAAAAAAATCTAAAATCAGACAGAGTGTTGAGACCAGAGAGGCTAAGACCGCATTGACTCAGAGCGGTATTCAGCCTCTCTGGTGTCAAGTCTGATTTTGGAAAAAAAAAAAAAAATCCAAAATCAGACAGAGTGTTGAGACCAGAGAGCTAAGACCGCATTGACTCAGTGCGGTATTCAGCCTCTCTGGTGTCAAGTCTGATTTTGGAAAAAAAAAAAAAAAATCCAAAATCAGACAGAGTGTTGAGACCAGAGAGGATAAGACCGCATTGACTCAGAGCGGTATTCAGCCTCTCTGGTGTCAAGTCTGATTTTGGAAAAAAAAAAAAAAAAATCCAAAATCAGACAGAGTGTTGAGACCAGAGAGGCTAAGACCGCATTGACTCAGTGCGGTATTCAGCCTCTCTGGTGTCAAGTCTGATTTTGGAAAAAAAAAAAAAAAAATCCAAAATCAGACAGAGTGTTGAGACCAGAGAGGCTAAGACCGCATTGACTCAGTGCAGTATTCAGCCTCTCTGGTGTCAATTCTGATTTTGGAAAAAAAAAAAAAAAAATCCAAAATCAGACAGAGTGTTGACACCAGAGAGGCTAAGACCGCATTGACTCAGTGCGGTATTCAGCCTCTCTGGTGTCAAGTCTGATTTTGGGAAAAAAAAAAAAAAAAATCCAAAATCAGACAGAGTGTTGAGACCAGAGAGGCTAAGACCGCATTGACTCAGTGCGGTATTCAGCCTCTCTGGTGTCAAGTCTGATTTTGGAAAAAAAAAAAAAAAAAATCCAAAATCAGACAGAGTGTTGACACCAGAGAGGCTAAGACCGCATTGACTCAGTGCAGTATTCAGCCTCTCTGGTGTCAAGTCTGATTTTGGAAAAAAAAAAAAAAAAATCCAAAATCAGACAGAGTGTTGACACCAGAGAGGCTAAGACCGCATTGACTCAGTGCGGTATTCAGCCTCTCTGGTGTCAAGTCTGATTTTGGAAAAAAAAAAAAAAAATCTAAAATCAGACAGAGTGTTGAGACCAGAGAGGCTAAGACCGCATTGACTCAGAGCGGTATTCAGCCTCTCTGGTGTCAAGTCTGATTTTGGAAAAAAAAAAAAAAATCCAAAATCAGACAGAGTGTTGAGACCAGAGAGGCTAAGACCGCATTGACTCAGTGCGGTATTCAGCCTCTCTGGTGTCAAGTCTGATTTTGGAAAAAAAAAAAAAAATCCAAAATCAGACAGAGTGTTGAGACCAGAGAGCTAAGACCGCATTGACTCAGTGCGGTATTCAGCCTCTCTGGTGTCAAGTCTGATTTTGGAAAAAAAAAAAAAAAAATCCAAAATCAGACAGAGTGTTGAGACCAGAGAGGCTAAGACCGCATTGACTCAGTGCAGTATTCAGCCTCTCTGGTGTCAAGTCTGATTTTGGAAAAAAAAAAAAAAAAATCCAAAATCAGACAGAGTGTTGACACCAGAGAGGCTAAGACCGCATTGACTCAGTGCGGTATTCAGCCTCTCTGGTGTCAAGTCTGATTTTGGAAAAAAAAAAAAAAAAATCCAAAATCAGACAGAGTGTTGAGACCAGAGAGGCTAAGACCGCATTGACTCAGTGCGGTATTCAGCCTCTCTGGTGTCAAGGCTGATTTTGGAAAAAAAAAAAAAAAAATCCAAAATCAGACAGAGTGTTGACACCAGAGAGGCTAAGACCGCATTGACTCAGTCCGGTATTCAGCCTCTCTGGTGTCAAGTCTGATTTTGGAAAAAAAAAAAAAAAAATCCAAAATCAGACAGAGTGTTGACACCAGAGAGGCTAAGACCGCATTGACTCAGTGCGGTATTCAGCCTCTCTGGTGTCAAGTCTGATTTTGGAAAAAAAAAAAAAAAATCTAAAATCAGACAGAGTGTTGAGACCAGAGAGGCTAAGACCGCATTGACTCAGAGCGGTATTCAGCCTCTCTGGTGTCAAGTCTGATTTTGGAAAAAAAAAAAAAAATCGAAAAATCAGACAGAGTGTTGACACCAGAGAGGCTAAGACCGCATTGACTCAGTGCAGTATTCAGCCTCTCTGGTGTCAAGTCTGATTTTGGAAAAAAAAAAAAAAAATCCAAAATCAGACAGAGTGTTGAGACCAGAGAGCTAAGACCGCATTGACTCAGTGCGGTATTCAGCCTCTCTGGTGTCAAGTCTGATTTTGGAAAAAAAAAAAAAAAAATCCAAAATCAGACAGAGTGTTGACACCAGAGAGCTAAGACCGCATTGACTCAGTGCGGTATTCAGCCTCTCTGGTGTCAAGTCTGATTTTGGAAAAAAAAAAAAAAATCCAAAATCAGACAGAGTGTTGAGACCAGAGAGCTAAGACCGCATTGACTCAGTGCGGTATTCAGCCTCTCTGGTGTCAAGTCTGATTTTGGAAAAAAAAAAAAAAAAATCCAAAATCAGACAGAGTGTTGACACCAGAGAGGCTAAGACCGCATTGACTCAGTGCGGTATTCAGCCTCTCTGGTGTCAAGTCTGATTTTGGGAAAAAAAAAAAAAAAATCCAAAATCAGACAGAGTGTTGAGACCAGAGAGGCTAAGACCGCATTGACTCAGTGCGGTATTCAGCCTCTCTGGTGTCAAGTCTGATTTTGGAAAAAAAAAAAAAAAAAAAAAAATCAGACAGAGTGTTGACACCAGAGAGGCTAAGACCGCATTGACTCAGTGCGGTATTCAGCCTCTCTGGTGTCAAGTCTGATTTTGGAAAAAAAAAAAAAAAAAAAAAAAATCAGACAGAGTGTTGACACCAGAGAGGCTAAGACCGCATTGACTCAGTGCGGTATTCAGCCTCTCTGGTGTCAAGTCTGATTTTGGAAAAAAAAAAAAAAAAATCCAAAATCAGACAGAGTGTTGAGACCAGAGAGGCTAAGACCGCATTGACTCAGTGCGGTATTCAGCCTCTCTGGTGTCAAGTCTGATTTTGGAAAAAAAAAAAAAAAAAATCCAAAATCAGACAGAGTGTTGACACCAGAGAGGCTAAGACCGCATTGACTCAGTGCGGTATTCAGCCTCTCTGGTGTCAAGTCTGATTTTGGAAAAAAAAAAAAAAAAATCCAAAATCAGACAGAGTGTTGACACCAGAGAGGCTAAGACCGCATTGACTCAGTGCGGTATTCAGCCTCTCTGGTGTCAAGTCTGATTTTGGGAAAAAAAAAAAAAAAATCCAAAATCAGACAGAGTGTTGAGACCAGAGAGGCTAAGACCGCATTGACTCAGTGCGGTATTCAGCCTCTCTGGTGTCAAGTCTGATTTTGGAAAAAAAAAAAAAAAAAAAAAAATCAGACAGAGTGTTGACACCAGAGAGGCTAAGACCGCATTGACTCAGTGCGGTATTCAGCCTCTCTGGTGTCAAGTCTGATTTTGGAAAAAAAAAAAAAAAATCCAAAATCAGACAGAGTGTTGAGACCAGAGAGGATAAGACCGCATTGACTCAGAGCGGTATTCAGCCTCTCTGGTGTCAAGTCTGATTTTGGAAAAAAAAAAAAAAAATCCAAAATCAGACAGAGTGTTGAGACCAGAGAGGCTAAGACCGCATTGACTCAGTGCAGTATTCAGCCTCTCTGGTGTCAAGTCTGATTTTGGAAAAAAAAAAAAAAAAATCCAAAATCAGACAGAGTGTTGACACCAGAGAGGCTAAGACCGCATTGACTCAGTGCGGTATTCAGCCTCTCTGGTGTCAAGTCTGATTTTGGAAAAAAAAAAAAAAAAAATCCAAAATCAGACAGAGTGTTGAGACCAGAGAGGCTAAGACCGCATTGACTCAGTGCGGTATTCAGCCTCTCTGGTGTCAAGTCTGATTTTGGAAAAAAAAAAAAAAAAAATCCAAAATCAGACAGAGTGTTGACACCAGAGAGGCTAAGACCGCATTGACTCAGTGCAGTATTCAGCCTCTCTGGTGTCAAGTCTGATTTTGGAAAAAAAAAAAAAAAAAATCCAAAATCAGACAGAGTGTTGAGACCAGAGAGGCTAAGACCGCATTGACTCAGTGCGGTATTCAGCCTCTCTGGTGTCAAGTCTGATTTTGGAAAAAAAAAAAAAAAATCCAAAATCAGACAGAGTGTTGAGACCAGAGAGCTAAGACCGCATTGACTCAGTGCGGTATTCAGCCTCTCTGGTGTCAAGTCTGATTTTGGAAAAAAAAAAAAAAAAATCCAAAATCAGACAGAGTGTTGAGACCAGAGAGGCTAAGACCGCATTGACTCAGTGCAGTATTCAGCCTCTCTGGTGTCAAGTCTGATTTTGGAAAAAAAAAAAAAAAAATCCAAAATCAGACAGAGTGTTGACACCAGAGAGGCTAAGACCGCATTGACTCAGTGCGGTATTCAGCCTCTCTGGTGTCAAGTCTGATTTTGGAAAAAAAAAAAAAAAAAATCCAAAATCAGACAGAGTGTTGAGACCAGAGAGGCTAAGACCGCATTGACTCAGTGCGGTATTCAGCCTCTCTGGTGTCAAGTCTGATTTTGGAAAAAAAAAAAAAAAAAAATCCAAAATCAGACAGAGTGTTGACACCAGAGAGGCTAAGACCGCATTGACTCAGTCCAGTATTCAGCCTCTCTGGTGTCAAGTCTGATTTTGGAAAAAAAAAAAAAAAAATCCAAAATCAGACAGAGTGTTGACACCAGAGAGGCTAAGACCGCATTGACTCAGTGCGGTATTCAGCCTCTCTGGTGTCAAGTCTGATTTTGGAAAAAAAAAAAAAAAATCTAAAATCAGACAGAGTGTTGAGACCAGAGAGGCTAAGACCGCATTGACTCAGAGCGGTATTCAGCCTCTCTGGTGTCAAGTCTGATTTTGGAAAAAAAAAAAAAAATCCAAAATCAGACAGAGTGTTGACACCAGAGAGGCTAAGACCGCATTGACTCAGTGCGGTATTCAGCCTCTCTGGTGTCAAGTCTGATTTTGGAAAAAAAAAAAAAAAATCCAAAATCAGACAGAGTGTTGAGACCAGAGAGCTAAGACCGCATTGACTCAGTGCGGTATTCAGCCTCTCTGGTGTCAAGTCTGATTTTGGAAAAAAAAAAAAAAAAATCCAAAATCAGACAGAGTGTTGACACCAGAGAGCTAAGACCGCATTGACTCAGTGCGGTATTCAGCCTCTCTGGTGTCAAGTCTGATTTTGGAAAAAAAAAAAAAAATCCAAAATCAGACAGAGTGTTGAGACCAGAGAGCTAAGACCGCATTGACTCAGTGCGGTATTCAGCCTCTCTGGTGTCAAGTCTGATTTTTGAAAAAAAAAAAAAAAAATCCAAAATCAGACAGAGTGTTGACACCAGAGAGGCTAAGACCGCATTGACTCAGTGCGGTATTCAGCCTCTCTGGTGTCAAGTCTGATTTTGGGAAAAAAAAAAAAAAAATCCAAAATCAGACAGAGTGTTGAGACCAGAGAGGCTAAGACCGCATTGACTCAGTGCGGTATTCAGCCTCTCTGGTGTCAAGTCTGATTTTGGAAAAAAAAAAAAAAAAAAAAAAATCAGACAGAGTGTTGACACCAGAGAGGCTAAGACCGCATTGACTCAGTGCGGTATTCAGCCTCTCTGGTGTCAAGTCTGATTTTGGAAAAAAAAAAAAAAAAAAAAAATCAGACAGAGTGTTGACACCAGAGAGGCTAAGACCGCATTGACTCAGTGCGGTATTCAGCCTCTCTGGTGTCAAGTCTGATTTTGGAAAAAACAAAAAAAAAAATCCAAAATCAGACAGAGTGTTGACACCAGAGAGGCTAAGACCGCATTGACTCAGTGCGGTATTCAGCCTCTCTGGTGTCAAGTCTGATTTTGGAAAAAAAAAAAAAAAAATCCAAAATCAGACAGAGTGTTGAGACCAGAGAGGCTAAGACCGCATTGACTCAGTGCGGTATTCAGCCTCTCTGGTGTCAAGTCTGATTTTGGAAAAAACAAAAAAAAAAATCCAAAATCAGACAGAGTGTTGACACCAGAGAGGCTAAGACCGCATTGACTCAGTGCGGTATTCAGCCTCTCTGGTGTCAAGTCTGATTTTGGAAAAAAAAAAAAAAAAATCCAAAATCAGACAGAGTGTTGACACCAGAGAGGCTAAGACCGCATTGACTCAGTGCGGTATTCAGCCTCTCTGGTGTCAAGTCTGATTTTGGGAAAAAAAAAAAAAAAATCCAAAATCAGACAGAGTGTTGAGACCAGAGAGGCTAAGACCGCATTGACTCAGTGCGGTATTCAGCCTCTCTGGTGTCAAGTCTGATTTTGGAAAAAAAAAAAAAAAAAAAAAAATCAGACAGAGTGTTGACACCAGAGAGGCTAAGACCGCATTGACTCAGTGCGGTATTCAGCCTCTCTGGTGTCAAGTCTGATTTTGGAAAAAAAAAAAAAAAATCCAAAATCAGACAGAGTGTTGAGACCAGAGAGGATAAGACCGCATTGACTCAGAGCGGTATTCAGCCTCTCTGGTGTCAAGTCTGATTTTGGAAAAAAAAAAAAAAAAATCCAAAATCAGACAGAGTGTTGAGACCAGAGAGGCTAAGACCGCATTGACTCAGTGCAGTATTCAGCCTCTCTGGTGTCAAGTCTGATTTTGGAAAAAAAAAAAAAAAAATCCAAAATCAGACAGAGTGTTGACACCAGAGAGGCTAAGACCGCATTGACTCAGTGCGGTATTCAGCCTCTCTGGTGTCAAGTCTGATTTTGGAAAAAAAAAAAAAAAAAATCCAAAATCAGACAGAGTGTTGAGACCAGAGAGGCTAAGACCGCATTGACTCAGTGCGGTATTCAGCCTCTCTGGTGTCAAGTCTGATTTTGGAAAAAAAAAAAAAAAAAATCCAAAATCAGACAGAGTGTTGACACCAGAGAGGCTAAGACCGCATTGACTCAGTGCAGTATTCAGCCTCTCTGGTGTCAAGTCTGATTTTGGAAAAAAAAAAAAAAAAAATCCAAAATCAGACAGAGTGTTGAGACCAGAGAGGCTAAGACCGCATTGACTCAGTGCGGTATTCAGCCTCTCTGGTGTCAAGTCTGATTTTGGAAAAAAAAAAAAAAAAAATCCAAAATCAGACAGAGTGTTGACACCAGAGAGGCTAAGACCGCATTGACTCAGTGCGGTATTCAGCCTCTCTGGTGTCAAGTCTGATTTTGGAAAAAAAAAAAAAAAAAAAAAATCAGACAGAGTGTTGAGACCAGAGAGGCTAAGACCGCATTGACTCAGTGCGGTATTCAGCCTCTCTGGTGTCAAGTCTGATTTTGGAAAAAAAAAAAAAAAAAAAAAAATCAGACAGAGTGTTGACACCAAAGAGGCTAAGACCGCATTGACTCAGTGCGGTATTCAGCCTCTCTGGTGTCAAGTCTGATTTTGGAAAAAAAAAAAAAAAATCCAAAATCAGACAGAGTGTTGAGACCAGAGAGGATAAGACCGCATTGACTCAGAGCGGTATTCAGCCTCTCTGGTGTCAAGTCTGATTTTGGAAAAAAAAAAAAAAAATCCAAAATCAGACAGAGTGTTGAGACCAGAGAGGCTAAGACCGCATTGACTCAGTGCAGTATTCAGCCTCTCTGGTGTCAAGTCTGATTTTGGAAAAAAAAAAAAAAAAATCCAAAATCAGACAGAGTGTTGACACCAGAGAGGCTAAGACCGCATTGACTCAGTGCGGTATTCAGCCTCTCTGGTGTCAAGTCTGATTTTGGAAAAAAAAAAAAAAAAAATCCAAAATCAGACAGAGTGTTGAGACCAGAGAGGCTAAGACCGCATTGACTCAGTGCGGTATTCAGCCTCTCTGGTGTCAAGTCTGATTTTGGAAAAAAAAAAAAAAAAAATCCAAAATCAGACAGAGTGTTGACACCAGAGAGGCTAAGACCGCATTGACTCAGTGCAGTATTCAGCCTCTCTGGTGTCAAGTCTGATTTTGGAAAAAAAAAAAAAAAAAATCCAAAATCAGACAGAGTGTTGAGACCAGAGAGGCTAAGACCGCATTGACTCAGTGCGGTATTCAGCCTCTCTGGTGTCAAGTCTGATTTTGGAAAAAAAAAAAAAAAATCCAAAATCAGACAGAGTGTTGAGACCAGAGAGCTAAGACCGCATTGACTCAGTGCGGTATTCAGCCTCTCTGGTGTCAAGTCTGATTTTGGAAAAAAAAAAAAAAAAATCCAAAATCAGACAGAGTGTTGAGACCAGAGAGGCTAAGACCGCATTGACTCAGTGCAGTATTCAGCCTCTCTGGTGTCAAGTCTGATTTTGGAAAAAAAAAAAAAAAAATCCAAAATCAGACAGAGTGTTGACACCAGAGAGGCTAAGACCGCATTGACTCAGTGCGGTATTCAGCCTCTCTGGTGTCAAGTCTGATTTTGGAAAAAAAAAAAAAAAAAATCCAAAATCAGACAGAGTGTTGAGACCAGAGAGGCTAAGACCGCATTGACTCAGTGCGGTATTCAGCCTCTCTGGTGTCAAGTCTGATTTTGGAAAAAAAAAAAAAAAAAAATCCAAAATCAGACAGAGTGTTGACACCAGAGAGGCTAAGACCGCATTGACTCAGTCCAGTATTCAGCCTCTCTGGTGTCAAGTCTGATTTTGGAAAAAAAAAAAAAAAAATCCAAAATCAGACAGAGTGTTGACACCAGAGAGGCTAAGACCGCATTGACTCAGTGCGGTATTCAGCCTCTCTGGTGTCAAGTCTGATTTTGGAAAAAAAAAAAAAAAATCTAAAATCAGACAGAGTGTTGAGACCAGAGAGGCTAAGACCGCATTGACTCAGAGCGGTATTCAGCCTCTCTGGTGTCAAGTCTGATTTTGGAAAAAAAAAAAAAAAATCCAAAATCAGACAGAGTGTTGACACCAGAGAGGCTAAGACCGCATTGACTCAGTGCGGTATTCAGCCTCTCTGGTGTCAAGTCTGATTTTGGAAAAAAAAAAAAAAAAACCAAAATCAGACAGAGTGTTGAGACCAGAGAGCTAAGACCGCATTGACTCAGTGCGGTATTCAGCCTCTCTGGTGTCAAGTCTGATTTTGGAAAAAAAAAAAAAAAAATCCAAAATCAGACAGAGTGTTGACACCAGAGAGCTAAGACCGCATTGACTCAGTGCGGTATTCAGCCTCTCTGGTGTCAAGTCTGATTTTGGAAAAAAAAAAAAAAAATCCAAAATCAGACAGAGTGTTGAGACCAGAGAGCTAAGACCGCATTGACTCAGTGCGGTATTCAGCCTCTCTGGTGTCAAGTCTGATTTTGGAAAAAAAAAAAAAAAAATCCAAAATCAGACAGAGTGTTGACACCAGAGAGGCTAAGACCGCATTGACTCAGTGCGGTATTCAGCCTCTCTGGTGTCAAGTCTGATTTTGGGAAAAAAAAAAAAAAAATCCAAAATCAGACAGAGTGTTGAGACCAGAGAGGCTAAGACCGCATTGACTCAGTGCGGTATTCAGCCTCTCTGGTGTCAAGTCTGATTTTGGAAAAAAAAAAAAAAAAAAAAAAATCAGACAGAGTGTTGACACCAGAGAGGCTAAGACCGCATTGACTCAGTGCGGTATTCAGCCTCTCTGGTGTCAAGTCTGATTTTGGAAAAAAAAAAAAAAAAAAAAAAAATCAGACAGAGTGTTGACACCAGAGAGGCTAAGACCGCATTGACTCAGTGCGGTATTCAGCCTCTCTGGTGTCAAGTCTGATTTTGGAAAAAAAAAAAAAAAAATCCAAAATCAGACAGAGTGTTGAGACCAGAGAGGCTAAGACCGCATTGACTCAGTGCGGTATTCAGCCTCTCTGGTGTCAAGTCTGATTTTGGAAAAAAAAAAAAAAAAAATCCAAAATCAGACAGAGTGTTGACACCAGAGAGGCTAAGACCGCATTGACTCAGTGCGGTATTCAGCCTCTCTGGTGTCAAGTCTGATTTTGGAAAAAAAAAAAAAAAAATCCAAAATCAGACAGAGTGTTGACACCAGAGAGGCTAAGACCGCATTGACTCAGTGCGGTATTCAGCCTCTCTGGTGTCAAGTCTGATTTTGGGAAAAAAAAAAAAAAAATCCAAAATCAGACAGAGTGTTGAGACCAGAGAGGCTAAGACCGCATTGACTCAGTGCGGTATTCAGCCTCTCTGGTGTCAAGTCTGATTTTGGAAAAAAAAAAAAAAAAAAAAAAATCAGACAGAGTGTTGACACCAGAGAGGCTAAGACCGCATTGACTCAGTGCGGTATTCAGCCTCTCTGGTGTCAAGTCTGATTTTGGAAAAAAAAAAAAAAAATCCAAAATCAGACAGAGTGTTGAGACCAGAGAGGATAAGACCGCATTGACTCAGAGCGGTATTCAGCCTCTCTGGTGTCAAGTCTGATTTTGGAAAAAAAAAAAAAAAAATCCAAAATCAGACAGAGTGTTGAGACCAGAGAGGCTAAGACCGCATTGACTCAGTGCAGTATTCAGCCTCTCTGGTGTCAAGTCTGATTTTGGAAAAAAAAAAAAAAAAATCCAAAATCAGACAGAGTGTTGACACCAGAGAGGCTAAGACCGCATTGACTCAGTGCGGTATTCAGCCTCTCTGGTGTCAAGTCTGATTTTGGAAAAAAAAAAAAAAAAAATCCAAAATCAGACAGAGTGTTGAGACCAGAGAGGCTAAGACCGCATTGACTCAGTGCGGTATTCAGCCTCTCTGGTGTCAAGTCTGATTTTGGAAAAAAAAAAAAAAAAAATCCAAAATCAGACAGAGTGTTGACACCAGAGAGGCTAAGACCGCATTGACTCAGTGCAGTATTCAGCCTCTCTGGTGTCAAGTCTGATTTTGGAAAAAAAAAAAAAAAAAATCCAAAATCAGACAGAGTGTTGAGACCAGAGAGGCTAAGACCGCATTGACTCAGTGCGGTATTCAGCCTCTCTGGTGTCAAGTCTGATTTTGGAAAAAAAAAAAAAAAAAATCCAAAATCAGACAGAGTGTTGACACCAGAGAGGCTAAGACCGCATTGACTCAGTGCGGTATTCAGCCTCTCTGGTGTCAAGTCTGATTTTGGAAAAAAAAAAAAAAAAAAAAAAATCAGACAGAGTGTTGACACCAGAGAGGCTAAGACCGCATTGACTCAGTGCGGTATTCAGCCTCTCTGGTGTCAAGTCTGATTTTGGAAAAAAAAAAAAAAAAATCAAAAATCAGACAGAGTGTTGACACCAGAGAGGCTAAGACCGCATTGACTCAGTGCGGTATTCAGCCTCTCTGGTGTCAAGTCTGATTTTGGAAAAAAAAAAAAAAAATCCAAAATCAGACAGAGTGTTGAGACCAGAGAGGCTAAGACCGCATTGACTCAGTGCAGTATTCAGCCTCTCTGGTGTCAAGTCTGATTTTGGAAAAAAAAAAAAAAAAATCCAAAATCAGACAGAGTGTTGACACCAGAGAGGCTAAGACCGCATTGACTCAGTGCGGTATTCAGCCTCTCTGGTGTCAAGTCTGATTTTGGAAAAAAAAAAAAAAAAAATCCAAAATCAGACAGAGTGTTGAGACCAGAGAGGCTAAGACCGCATTGACTCAGTGCAGTATTCAGCCTCTCTGGTGTCAAGTCTGATTTTGGAAAAAAAAAAAAAAAAATCCAAAATCAGACAGAGTGTTGACACCAGAGAGGCTAAGACCGCATTGACTCAGTGCGGTATTCAGCCTCTCTGGTGTCAAGTCTGATTTTGGAAAAAAAAAAAAAAAAAATCCAAAATCAGACAGAGTGTTGAGACCAGAGAGGCTAAGACCGCATTGACTCAGTGCGGTATTCAGCCTCTCTGGTGTCAAGTCTGATTTTGGAAAAAAAAAAAAAAAAATCCAAAATCAGACAGAGTGTTGACACCAGAGAGGCTAAGACCGCATTGACTCAGTGCGGTATTCAGCCTCTCTGGTGTCAAGTCTGATTTTGGAAAAAAAAAAAAAAATCCAAAATCAGACAGAGTGTTGAGACCAGAGAGGCTAAGACCGCATTGACTCAGAGCGGTATTCAGCCTCTCTGGTGTCAAGTCTGATTTTGGAAAAAAAAAAAAAAAATCCAAAATCAGACAGAGTGTTGAGACCAGAGAGCTAAGACCGCATTGACTCAGTGCGGTATTCAGCCTCTCTGGTGTCAAGTCTGATTTTGGAAAAAAAAAAAAAAAAATCCAAAATCAGACAGAGTGTTGACACCAGAGAGGCTAAGACCGCATTGACTAAGTGCGGTATTCAGCCTCTCTGGTGTCAAGTCTGATTTTGGAAAAAAAAAAAAAAAATCCAAAATCAGACAGAGTGTTGAGACCAGAGAGGCTAAGACCGCATTGACTCAGTGCAGTATTCAGCCTCTCTGGTGTCAAGTCTGATTTTGGAAAAAAAAAAAAAAAAATCCAAAATCAGACAGAGTGTTGACACCAGAGAGGCTAAGACCGCATTGACTCAGTGCGGTATTCAGCCTCTCTGGTGTCAAGTCTGATTTTGGAAAAAAAAAAAAAAAAAATCCAAAATCAGACAGAGTGTTGAGACCAGAGAGGCTAAGACCGCATTGACTCAGTGCGGTATTCAGCCTCTCTGGTGTCAAGTCTGATTTTGGAAAAAAAAAAAAAAAAATCCAAAATCAGACAGAGTGTTGACACCAGAGAGGCTAAGACCGCATTGACTCAGTGCGGTATTCAGCCTCTCTGGTGTCAAGTCTGATTTTGGAAAAAAAAAAAAAAAATCTAAAATCAGACAGAGTGTTGAGACCAGAGAGGCTAAGACCGCATTGACTCAGAGCGGTATTCAGCCTCTCTGGTGTCAAGTCTGATTTTGGAAAAAAAAAAAAAAATCCAAAATCAGACAGAGTGTTGAGACCAGAGAGCTAAGACCGCATTGACTCAGTGCGGTATTCAGCCTCTCTGGTGTCAAGTCTGATTTTGGAAAAAAAAAAAAAAAAAATCCAAAATCAGACAGAGTGTTGAGACCAGAGAGGCTAAGACCGCATTGACTCAGTGCGGTATTCAGCCTCTCTGGTGTCAAGTCTGATTTTGGAAAAAAAAAAAAAAATCCAAAATCAGACAGAGTGTTGACACCAGAGAGGCTAAGACCGCATTGACTCAGTGCGGTATTCAGCCTCTCTGGTGTCAAGTCTGATTTTGGAAAAAAAAAAAAAAAATCTAAAATCAGACAGAGTGTTGAGACCAGAGAGGCTAAGACCGCATTGACTCAGAGCGGTATTCAGCCTCTCTGGTGTCAAGTCTGATTTTGGAAAAAAAAAAAAAAAATCTAAAATCAGACAGAGTGTTGAGACCAGAGAGCTAAGACCGCATTGACTCAGTGCGGTATTCAGCCTCTCTGGTGTCAAGTCTGATTTTGGAAAAAAAAAAAAAAAAATCCAAAATCAGACAGAGTGTTGACACCAGAGAGGCTAAGACCGCATTGACTCAGTGCGGTATTCAGCCTCTCTGGTGTCAAGTCTGATTTTGGGAAAAAAAAAAAAAAATCCAAAATCAGACAGAGTGTTGACACCAGAGAGGCTAAGACCGCATTGACTCAGTGCGGTATTCAGCCTCTCTGGTGTCAAGTCTGATTTTGGGAAAAAAAAAAAAAAAAAAAAAATCAGACAGAGTGTTGACACCAGAGAGGCTAAGACCGCATTGACTCAGTGCGGTATTCAGCCTCTCTGGTGTCAAGTCTGATTTTGAAAAAAAAAAAAAAAAAATCCAAAATCAGACAGAGTGTTGAGACCAGAGAGGCTAAGACCGCATTGACTCAGTGCGGTATTCAGCCTCTCTGGTGTCAAGTCTGATTTTGGAAAAAAAAAAAAAAAAATCCAAAATCAGACAGAGTGTTGACACCAGAGAGGCTAAGACCGCATTGACTCAGTGCGGTATTCAGCCTCTCTGGTGTCAAGTCTGATTTTGGAAAAAAAAAAAAAAAATCTAAAATCAGACAGAGTGTTGAGACCAGAGAGGCTAAGACCGCATTGACTCAGAGCGGTATTCAGCCTCTCTGGTGTCAAGTCTGATTTTGGAAAAAAAAAAAAAAATCCAAAATCAGACAGAGTGTTGAGACCAGAGAGCTAAGACCGCATTGACTCAGTGCGGTATTCAGCCTCTCTGGTGTCAAGTCTGATTTTGGAAAAAAAAAAAAAAAATCCAAAATCAGACAGAGTGTTGAGACCAGAGAGGATAAGACCGCATTGACTCAGAGCGGTATTCAGCCTCTCTGGTGTCAAGTCTGATTTTGGAAAAAAAAAAAAAAAAATCCAAAATCAGACAGAGTGTTGAGACCAGAGAGGCTAAGACCGCATTGACTCAGTGCAGTATTCAGCCTCTCTGGTGTCAACACTCTGTCTGATTTTGAAAAAAAAAAAAAAAAAATCCAAAATCAGACAGAGTGTTGACACCAGAGAGGCTAAGACCGCATTGACTCAGTGCAGTATTCAGCCTCTCTGGTGTCAAGTCTGATTTTGGAAAAAAAAAAAAAAAAAATCCGAAATCAGACAGAGTGTTGAGACCAGAGAGGCTAAGACCGCATTGACTCAGTGCGGTATTCAGCCTCTCTGGTGTCAAGTCTGATTTTGGAAAAAAAAAAAAAAAAAATCCAAAATCAGACAGAGTGTTGACACCAGAGAGGCTAAGACCGCATTGACTCAGTGCGGTATTCAGCCTCTCTGGTGTCAAGTCTGATTTTGGGAAAAAAAAAAAAAAATCCAAAATCAGACAGAGTGTTGAGACCAGAGAGGCTAAGACCGCATTGACTCAGTGCGGTATTCAGCCTCTCTGGTGTCAAGTCTGATTTTGGAAAAAAAAAAAAAAAAAAAAAAATCAGACAGAGTGTTGACACCAGAGAGGCTAAGACCGCATTGACTCAGTGCGGTATTCAGCCTCTCTGGTGTCAAGTCTGATTTTGGAAAAAAAAAAAAAAAAAAAAAAAATCAGACAGAGTGTTGACACCAGAGAGGCTAAGACCGCATTGACTCAGTGCGGTATTCAGCCTCTCTGGTGTCAAGTCTGATTTTGGAAAAAAAAAAAAAAAATCCAAAATCAGACAAAATCAGACAGAGTGTTGAGACCAGAGAGGCTAAGACCGCATTGACTCAGTGCAGTATTCATCCTCTCTGGTGTCAAGTCTGATTTTGGAAAAAAAAAAAAAAAAATCCAAAATCAGACAGAGTGTTGACACCAGAGAGGCTAAGACCGCATTGACTCAGTGCGGTATTCAGCCTCTCTGGTGTCAAGTCTGATTTTGGAAAAAAAAAAAAAAAAAATCCAAAATCAGACAGAGTGTTGAGACCAGAGAGGGTAAGACCGCATTGACTCAGTGCGGTATTCAGCCTCTCTGGTGTCAAGTCTGATTTTGGAAAAAAAAAAAAAAAAATCCAAAATCAGACAGAGTGTTGACACCAGAGAGGCTAAGACCGCATTGACTCAGTGCGGTATTCAGCCTCTCTGGTGTCAAGTCTGATTTTGGAAAAAAAAAAAAAAAATCTAAAATCAGACAGAGTGTTGAGACCAGAGAGGCTAAGACCGCATTGACTCAGAGCGGTATTCAGCCTCTCTGGTGTCAAGTCTGATTTTGGAAAAAAAAAAAAAAATCCAAAATCAGACAGAGTGTTGAGACCAGAGAGCTAAGACCGCATTGACTCAGTGCGGTATTCAGCCTCTCTGGTGTCAAGTCTGATTTTGGAAAAAAAAAAAAAAAATCCAAAATCAGACAGAGTGTTGAGACCAGAGAGCTAAGACCGCATTGACTCAGTGCGGTATTCAGCCTCTCTGGTGTCAAGTCTGATTTTGGAAAAAAAAAAAAAAAATCCAAAATCAGACAGAGTGTTGAGACCAGAGAGGATAAGACCGCATTGACTCAGTGCGGTATTCAGCCTCTCTGGTGTCAAGTCTGATTTTGGAAAAAAAAAAAAAAAATCTAAAATCAGACAGAGTGTTGAGACCAGAGAGGCTAAGACCGCATTGACTCAGAGCGGTATTCAGCCTCTCTGGTGTCAAGTCTGATTTTGGAAAAAAAAAAAAAAATCCAAAATCAGACAGAGTGTTGAGACCAGAGAGCTAAGACCGCATTGACTCAGTGCGGTATTCAGCCTCTCTGGTGTCAAGTCTGATTTTGGAAAAAAAAAAAAAAAAATCCAAAATCAGACAGAGTGTTGACACCAGAGAGGCTAAGACCGCATTGACTCAGTGCGGTATTCAGCCTCTCTGGTGTCAAGTCTGATTTTGGGAAAAAAAAAAAAAAAATCCAAAATCAGACAGAGTGTTGACACCAGAGAGGCTAAGACCGCATTGACTCAGTGCGGTATTCAGCCTCTCTGGTGTCAAGTCTGATTTTGGGAAAAAAAAAAAAAAAAAAAAAATCAGACAGAGTGTTGACACCAGAGAGGCTAAGACCGCATTGACTCAGTGCGGTATTCAGCCTCTCTGGTGTCAAGTCTGATTTTGGAAAAAAAAAAAAAAAAAAAAAAAATCAGACAGAGTGTTGACACCAGAGAGGCTAAGACCGCATTGACTCAGTGCGGTATTCAGCCTCTCTGGTGTCAAGTCTGATTTTGGAAAAAAAAAAAAAAAAATCCAAAATCAGACAGAGTGTTGAGACCAGAGAGGCTAAGACCGCATTGACTCAGTGCAGTATTCAGCCTCTCTGGTGTCAAGTCTGATTTTGGAAAAAAAAAAAAAAAAAATCCAAAATCAGACAGAGTGTTGACACCAGAGAGGCTAAGACCGCATTGACTCAGTGCGGTATTCAGCCTCTCTGGTGTCAAGTCTGATTTTGGAAAAAAAAAAAAAAAAAATCCAAAATCAGACAGAGTGTTGAGACCAGAGAGGCTAAGACCGCATTGACTCAGTGCGGTATTCAGCCTCTCTGGTGTCAAGTCTGATTTTGGAAAAAAAAAAAAAAATCCAAAATCAGACAGAGTGTTGACACCAGAGAGGCTAAGACCGCATTGACTCAGTGCGGTATTCAGCCTCTCTGGTGTCAAGTCTGATTTTGGAAAAAAAAAAAAAAAATCTAAAATCAGACAGAGTGTTGAGACCAGAGAGGCTAAGACCGCATTGACTCAGAGCGGTATTCAGCCTCTCTGGTGTCAAGTCTGATTTTGGAAAAAAAAAAAAAAAATCCAAAATCAGACAGAGTGTTGAGACCAGAGAGCTAAGACCGCATTGACTCAGTGCGGTATTCAGCCTCTCTGGTGTCAAGTCTGATTTTGGAAAAAAAAAAAAAAAATCCAAAATCAGACAGAGTGTTGACACCAGAGAGGCTAAGACCGCATTGACTCAGTGCGGTATTCAGCCTCTCTGGTGTCAAGTCTGATTTTGAAAAAAAAAAAAAAAAAAAATCCAAAATCAGACAGAGTGTTGAGACCAGAGAGGCTAAGACCGCATTGACTCAGTGCGGTATTCAGCCTCTCTGGTGTCAAGTCTGATTTTGGAAAAAAAAAAAAAAAAAATCCAAAATCAGACAGAGTGTTGACACCAGAGAGGCTAAGACCGCATTGACTCAGTGCGGTATTCAGCCTCTCTGGTGTCAAGTCTGATTTTGGAAAAAAAAAAAAAAAATCTAAAATCAGACAGAGTGTTGAGACCAGAGAGGCTAAGACCGCATTGACTCAGAGCGGTATTCAGCCTCTCTGGTGTCAAGTCTGATTTTGGAAAAAAAAAAAAAAATCCAAAATCAGACAGAGTGTTGAGACCAGAGAGCTAAGACCGCATTGACTCAGTGCGGTATTCAGCCTCTCTGGTGTCAAGTCTGATTTTGGAAAAAAAAAAAAAAAATCCAAAATCAGACAGAGTGTTGAGACCAGAGAGGATAAGACCGCATTGACTCAGAGCGGTATTCAGCCTCTCTGGTGTCAAGTCTGATTTTGGAAAAAAAAAAAAAAAAAATCCAAAATCAGACAGAGTGTTGAGACCAGAGAGGCTAAGACCGCATTGACTCAGTGCAGTATTCAGCCTCTCTGGTGTCAACACTGTCTGATTTTGAAAAAAAAAAAAAAAAAATCCAAAATCAGACAGAGTGTTGACACCAGAGAGGCTAAGACCGCATTGACTCAGTGCAGTATTCAGCCTCTCTGGTGTCAAGTCTGATTTTGGAAAAAAAAAAAAAAAAAATCCAAAATCAGACAGAGTGTTGAGACCAGAGAGGCTAAGACCGCATTGACTCAGTGCGGTATTCAGCCTCTCTGGTGTCAAGTCTGATTTTGGAAAAAAAAAAAAAAAAAATCCAAAATCAGACAGAGTGTTGACACCAGAGAGGCTAAGACCGCATTGACTCAGTGCGGTATTCAGCCTCTCTGGTGTCAAGTCTGATTTTGGAAAAAAAAAAAAAAAAAAATCCAAAATCAGACAGAGTGTTGAGACCAGAGAGGCTAAGACCGCATTGACTCAGTGCGGTATTCAGCCTCTCTGGTGTCAAGTCTGATTTTGGAAAAAAAAAAAAAAAAAATCCAAAATCAGACAGAGTGTTGACACCAGAGAGGCTAAGACCGCATTGACTCAGTGCGGTATTCAGCCTCTCTGGTGTCAAGTCTGATTTTGGAAAAAAAAAAAAAAAAAAAAAAATCAGACAGAGTGTTGACACCAGAGAGGCTAAGACCGCATTGACTCAGTGCGGTATTCAGCCTCTCTGGTGTCAAGTCTGATTTTGGAAAAAAAAAAAAAAAATCCAAAATCAGACAGAGTGTTGAGACCAGAGAGGCTAAGACCGCATTGACTCAGTGCAGTATTCAGCCTCTCTGGTGTCAAGTCTGATTTTGGAAAAAAAAAAAAAAAAATCCAAAATCAGACAGAGTGTTGACACCAGAGAGGCTAAGACCGCATTGACTCAGTGCGGTATTCAGCCTCTCTGGTGTCAAGTCTGATTTTGGAAAAAAAAAAAAAAAAAATCCAAAATCAGACAGAGTGTTGAGACCAGAGAGGCTAAGACCGCATTGACTCAGTGCGGTATTCAGCCTCTCTGGTGTCAAGTCTGATTTTGGAAAAAAAAAAAAAAAAATCCAAAATCAGACAGAGTGTTGACACCAGAGAGGCTAAGACCGCATTGACTCAGTGCGGTATTCAGCCTCTCTGGTGTCAAGTCTGATTTTGGAAAAAAAAAAAAAAAAATCTAAAATCAGACAGAGTGTTGAGACCAGAGAGGCTAAGACCGCATTGACTCAGAGCGGTATTCAGCCTCTCTGGTGTCAAGTCTGATTTTGGAAAAAAAAAAAAAAAATCCAAAATCAGACAGAGTGTTGAGACCAGAGAGCTAAGACCGCATTGACTCAGTGCGGTATTCAGCCTCTCTGGTGTCAAGTCTGATTTTGGAAAAAAAAAAAAAAAAAATCCAAAATCAGACAGAGTGTTGACACCAGAGAGGCTAAGACCGCATTGACTCAGTGCGGTATTCAGCCTCTCTGGTGTCAAGTCTGATTTTGGGAAAAAAAAAAAAAAATCCAAAATCAGACAGAGTGTTGAGACCAGAGAGGCTAAGACCGCATTGACTCAGTGCGGTATTCAGCCTCTCTGGTGTCAAGTCTGATTTTGGAAAAAAAAAAAAAAAAAAAAAAATCAGACAGAGTGTTGACACCAGAGAGGCTAAGACCGCATTGACTCAGTGCGGTATTCAGCCTCTCTGGTGTCAAGTCTGATTTTGGAAAAAAAAAAAAAAAAAAAAAAAATCAGACAGAGTGTTGACACCAGAGAGGCTAAGACCGCATTGACTCAGTGCGGTATTCAGCCTCTCTGGTGTCAAGTCTGATTTTGGAAAAAAAAAAAAAAAATCCAAAATCAGACAGAGTGTTGAGACCAGAGAGGCTAAGACCGCATTGACTCAGTGCAGTATTCATCCTCTCTGGTGTCAAGTCTGATTTTGGAAAAAAAAAAAAAAAAATCCAAAATCAGACAGAGTGTTGACACCAGAGAGGCTAAGACCGCATTGACTCAGTGCGGTATTCAGCCTCTCTGGTGTCAAGTCTGATTTTGGAAAAAAAAAAAAAAAAAATCCAAAATCAGACAGAGTGTTGAGACCAGAGAGGGTAAGACCGCATTGACTCAGTGCGGTATTCAGCCTCTCTGGTGTCAAGTCTGATTTTGGAAAAAAAAAAAAAAAAATCCAAAATCAGACAGAGTGTTGACACCAGAGAGGCTAAGACCGCATTGACTCAGTGCGGTATTCAGCCTCTCTGGTGTCAAGTCTGATTTTGGAAAAAAAAAAAAAAAATCTAAAATCAGACAGAGTGTTGAGACCAGAGAGGCTAAGACCGCATTGACTCAGAGCGGTATTCAGCCTCTCTGGTGTCAAGTCTGATTTTGGAAAAAAAAAAAAAAATCCAAAATCAGACAGAGTGTTGAGACCAGAGAGCTAAGACCGCATTGACTCAGTGCGGTATTCAGCCTCTCTGGTGTCAAGTCTGATTTTGGAAAAAAAAAAAAAAAATCCAAAATCAGACAGAGTGTTGAGACCAGAGAGGATAAGACCGCATTGACTCAGAGCGGTATTCAGCCTCTCTGGTGTCAAGTCTGATTTTGGAAAAAAAAAAAAAAAAAATCCAAAATCAGACAGAGTGTTGAGACCAGAGAGGCTAAGACCGCATTGACTCAGTGCAGTATTCAGCCTCTCTGGTGTCAAGTCTGATTTTGGAAAAAAAAAAAAAAAAAATCCAAAATCAGACAGAGTGTTGAGACCAGAGAGGCTAAGACCGCATTGACTCAGTGCGGTATTCAGCCTCTCTGGTGTCAAGTCTGATTTTGGAAAAAAAAAAAAAAAAATCTAAAATCAGACAGAGTGTTGACACCAGAGAGGCTAAGACCGCATTGACTCAGTGCGGTATTCAGCCTCTCTGGTGTCAAGTCTGATTTTGGAAAAAAAAAAAAAAAATCCAAAATCAGACAGAGTGTTGAGACCAGAGAGCTAAGACCGCATTGACTCAGTGCGGTATTCAGCCTCTCTGGTGTCAAGTCTGATTTTGGAAAAAAAAAAAAAAAAATCCAAAATCAGACAGAGTGTTGAGACCAGAGAGGATAAGACCGCATTGACTCAGTGCGGTATTCAGCCTCTCTGGTGTCAAGTCTGATTTTGGAAAAAAAAAAAAAAAATCTAAAATCAGACAGAGTGTTGAGACCAGAGAGGCTAAGACCGCATTGACTCAGAGCGGTATTCAGCCTCTCTGGTGTCAAGTCTGATTTTGGAAAAAAAAAAAAAAATCCAAAATCAGACAGAGTGTTGAGACCAGAGAGCTAAGACCGCATTGACTCAGTGCGGTATTCAGCCTCTCTGGTGTCAAGTCTGATTTTGGAAAAAAAAAAAAAAAATCCAAAATCAGACAGAGTGTTGACACCAGAGAGGCTAAGACCGCATTGACTCAGTGCGGTATTCAGCCTCTCTGGTGTCAAGTCTGATTTTGAAAAAAAAAAAAAAAAAAATCCAAAATCAGACAGAGTGTTGAGACCAGAGAGGCTAAGACCGCATTGACTCAGTGCGGTATTCAGCCTCTCTGGTGTCAAGTCTGATTTTGGAAAAAAAAAAAAAAAAAATCCAAAATCAGACAGAGTGTTGACACCAGAGAGGCTAAGACCGCATTGACTCAGTGCGGTATTCAGCCTCTCTGGTGTCAAGTCTGATTTTGGAAAAAAAAAAAAAAAATCTAAAATCAGACAGAGTGTTGAGACCACAGAGCTAAGACCGCATTGACTCAGTGCGGTATTCAGCCTCTCTGGTGTCAAGTCTGATTTTGGAAAAAAAAAAAAAAAAATCCAAAATCAGACAGAGTGTTGAGACCAGAGAGGATAAGACCGCATTGACTCAGAGCGGTATTCAGCCTCTCTGGTGTCAAGTCTGATTTTGGAAAAAAAAAAAAAAAAATCCAAAATCAGACAGAGTGTTGAGACCAGAGAGGCTAAGACCGCATTGACTCAGTGCAGTATTCAGCCTCTCTGGTGTCAACACTCTGTCTGATTTTGGAAAAAAAAAAAAAAAAATCCAAAATCAGACAGAGTGTTGACACCAGAGAGGCTAAGACCGCATTGACTCAGTGCGGTATTCAGCCTCTCTGGTGTCAAGTCTGATTTTGGAAAAAAAAAAAAAAAAAATCCAAAATCAGACAGAGTGTTGAGACCAGAGAGGCTAAGACCGCATTGACTCAGTGCGGTATTCAGCCTCTCTGGTGTCAAGTCTGATTTTGGAAAAAAAAAAAAAAAAAATCCAAAATCAGACAGAGTGTTGAGACCAGAGAGGCTAAGACCGCATTGACTCAGAGCGGTATTCAGCCTCTCTGGTGTCAAGTCTGATTTTGGAAAAAAAAAAAAAAAATCCAAAATCAGACAGAGTGTTGAGACCAGAGAGCTAAGACCGCATTGACTCAGTGCGGTATTCAGCCTCTCTGGTGTCAAGTCTGATTTTGGAAAAAAAAAAAAAAAATCCAAAATCAGACAGAGTGTTGAGACCAGAGAGGATAAGACCGCATTGACTCAGAGCGGTATTCAGCCTCTCTGGTGTCAAGTCTGATTTTGGAAAAAAAAAAAAAAAAATCCAAAATCAGACAGAGTGTTGAGACCAGAGAGGCTAAGACCGCATTGACTCAGTGCAGTATTCAGCCTCTCTGGTGTCAAGTCTGATTTTGGAAAAAAAAAAAAAAAAAATCCAAAATCAGACAGAGTGTTGAGACCAGAGAGGCTAAGACCGCATTGACTCAGTGCGGTATTCAGCCTCTCTGGTGTCAAGTCTGATTTTGGAAAAAAAAAAAAAAAAATCCAAAATCAGACAGAGTGTTGACACCAGAGAGGCTAAGACCGCATTGACTCAGTGCGGTATTCAGCCTCTCTGGTGTCAAGTCTGATTTTGGAAAAAAAAAAAAAAAAAATCCAAAATCAGACAGAGTGTTGAGACCAGAGAGGGTAAGACCGCATTGACTCAGTGCGGTATTCAGCCTCTCTGGTGTCAAGTCTGATTTTGGAAAAAAAAAAAAAAAAATCCAAAATCAGACAGAGTGTTGACACCAGAGAGGCTAAGACCGCATTGACTCAGTGCGGTATTCAGCCTCTCTGGTGTCAAGTCTGATTTTGGAAAAAAAAAAAAAAAATCTAAAATCAGACAGAGTGTTGAGACCAGAGAGGCTAAGACCGCATTGACTCAGAGCGGTATTCAGCCTCTCTGGTGTCAAGTCTGATTTTGGAAAAAAAAAAAAAAAATCCAAAATCAGACAGAGTGTTGAGACCAGAGAGCTAAGACCGCATTGACTCAGTGCGGTATTCAGCCTCTCTGGTGTCAAGTCTGATTTTGGAAAAAAAAAAAAAAAATCCAAAATCAGACAGAGTGTTGAGACCAGAGAGGATAAGACCGCATTGACTCAGAGCGGTATTCAGCCTCTCTGGTGTCAAGTCTGATTTTGGAAAAAAAAAAAAAAAAAATCCAAAATCAGACAGAGTGTTGAGACCAGAGAGGCTAAGACCGCATTGACTCAGTGCAGTATTCAGCCTCTCTGGTGTCAAGTCTGATTTTGGAAAAAAAAAAAAAAAAAAATCCAAAATCAGACAGAGTGTTGAGACCAGAGAGGCTAAGACCGCATTGACTCAGTGCGGTATTCAGCCTCTCTGGTGTCAAGTCTGATTTTGGAAAAAAAAAAAAAAAATCTAAAATCAGACAGAGTGTTGACACCAGAGAGGCTAAGACCGCATTGACTCAGTGCGGTATTCAGCCTCTCTGGTGTCAAGTCTGATTTTGGAAAAAAAAAAAAAAATCCAAAATCAGACAGAGTGTTGAGACCAGAGAGCTAAGACCGCATTGACTCAGTGCGGTATTCAGCCTCTCTGGTGTCAAGTCTGATTTTGGAAAAAAAAAAAAAAAAATCCAAAATCAGACAGAGTGTTGAGACCAGAGAGGATAAGACCGCATTGACTCAGTGCGGTATTCAGCCTCTCTGGTGTCAAGTCTGATTTTGGAAAAAAAAAAAAAAAATCTAAAATCAGACAGAGTGTTGAGACCAGAGAGGCTAAGACCGCATTGACTCAGAGCGGTATTCAGCCTCTCTGGTGTCAAGTCTGATTTTGGAAAAAAAAAAAAAAAATCCAAAATCAGACAGAGTGTTGAGACCAGAGAGCTAAGACCGCATTGACTCAGTGCGGTATTCAGCCTCTCTGGTGTCAAGTCTGATTTTGGAAAAAAAAAAAAAAAAATCCAAAATCAGACAGAGTGTTGACACCAGAGAGGCTAAGACCGCATTGACTCAGTGCGGTATTCAGCCTCTCTGGTGTCAAGTCTGATTTTGAAAAAAAAAAAAAAAAAAATCCAAAATCAGACAGAGTGTTGAGACCAGAGAGGCTAAGACCGCATTGACTCAGTGCGGTATTCAGCCTCTCTGGTGTCAAGTCTGATTTTGGAAAAAAAAAAAAAAAAAATCCAAAATCAGACAGAGTGTTGACACCAGAGAGGCTAAGACCGCATTGACTCAGTGCGGTATTCAGCCTCTCTGGTGTCAAGTCTGATTTTGGAAAAAAAAAAAAAAAATCTAAAATCAGACAGAGTGTTGAGACCAGAGAGCTAAGACCGCATTGACTCAGTGCGGTATTCAGCCTCTCTGGTGTCAAGTCTGATTTTGGAAAAAAAAAAAAAAAAATCCAAAATCAGACAGAGTGTTGAGACCAGAGAGGATAAGACCGCATTGACTCAGAGCGGTATTCAGCCTCTCTGGTGTCAAGTCTGATTTTGGAAAAAAAAAAAAAAAAAAATCCAAAATCAGACAGAGTGTTGAGACCAGAGAGGCTAAGACCGCATTGACTCAGTGCAGTATTCAGCCTCTCTGGTGTCAACACTCTGTCTGATTTTGGAAAAAAAAAAAAAAAAATCCAAAATCAGACAGAGTGTTGACACCAGAGAGGCTAAGACCGCATTGACTCAGTGCGGTATTCAGCCTCTCTGGTGTCAAGTCTGATTTTGGAAAAAAAAAAAAAAAAAAATCCAAAATCAGACAGAGTGTTGAGACCAGAGAGGCTAAGACCGCATTGACTCAGTGCGGTATTCAGCCTCTCTGGTGTCAAGTCTGATTTTGGAAAAAAAAAAAAAAAAAATCCAAAATCAGACAGAGTGTTGAGACCAGAGAGGCTAAGACCGCATTGACTCAGTGCGGTATTCAGCCTCTCTGGTGTCAAGTCTGATTTTGGAAAAAAAAAAAAAAAATCTAAAATCAGACAGAGTGTTGACACCAGAGAGGCTAAGACCGCATTGACTCAGTGCGGTATTCAGCCTCTCTGGTGTCAAGTCTGATTTTGGAAAAAAAAAAAAAAATCCAAAATCAGACAGAGTGTTGAGACCAGAGAGCTAAGACCGCATTGACTCAGTGCGGTATTCAGCCTCTCTGGTGTCAAGTCTGATTTTGGAAAACAAAAAAAAAAAATCCAAAATCAGACAGAGTGTTGAGACCAGAGAGGATAAGACCGCATTGACTCAGTGCGGTATTCAGCCTCTCTGGTGTCAAGTCTGATTTTGGAAAAAAAAAAAAAAAATCTAAAATCAGACAGAGTGTTGAGACCAGAGAGGCTAAGACCGCATTGACTCAGAGCGGTATTCAGCCTCTCTGGTGTCAAGTCTGATTTTGGAAAAAAAAAAAAAAATCCAAAATCAGACAGAGTGTTGAGACCAGAGAGCTAAGACCGCATTGACTCAGTGCGGTATTCAGCCTCTCTGGTGTCAAGTCTGATTTTGGAAAAAAAAAAAAAAAATCCAAAATCAGACAGAGTGTTGACACCAGAGAGGCTAAGACCGCATTGACTCAGTGCGGTATTCAGCCTCTCTGGTGTCAAGTCTGATTTTGAAAAAAAAAAAAAAAAAAATCCAAAATCAGACAGAGTGTTGAGACCAGAGAGGCTAAGACCGCATTGACTCAGTGCGGTATTCAGCCTCTCTGGTGTCAAGTCTGATTTTGGAAAAAAAAAAAAAAAATCTAAAATCAGACAGAGTGTTGAGACCAGAGAGCTAAGACCGCATTGACTCAGTGCGGTATTCAGCCTCTCTGGTGTCAAGTCTGATTTTGGAAAAAAAAAAAAAAAATCCAAAATCAGACAGAGTGTTGAGACCAGAGAGGATAAGACCGCATTGACTCAGAGCGGTATTCAGCCTCTCTGGTGTCAAGTCTGATTTTGGAAAAAAAAAAAAAAAAATCCAAAATCAGACAGAGTGTTGAGACCAGAGAGGCTAAGACCGCATTGACTCAGTGCAGTATTCAGCCTCTCTGGTGTCAACACTCTGTCTGATTTTGGAAAAAAAAAAAAAAAAATCCAAAATCAGACAGAGTGTTGACACCAGAGAGGCTAAGACCGCATTGACTCAGTGCGGTATTCAGCCTCTCTGGTGTCAAGTCTGATTTTGGAAAAAAAAAAAAAAAAAATCCAAAATCAGACAGAGTGTTGAGACCAGAGAGGCTAAGACCGCATTGACTCAGTGCGGTATTCAGCCTCTCTGGTGTCAAGTCTGATTTTGGAAAAAAAAAAAAAAAAAATCCAAAATCAGACAGAGTGTTGAGACCAGAGAGGCTAAGACCGCATTGACTCAGAGCGGTATTCAGCCTCTCTGGTGTCAAGTCTGATTTTGGAAAAAAAAAAAAAAATCCAAAATCAGACAGAGTGTTGAGACCAGAGAGCTAAGACCGCATTGACTCAGTGCGGTATTCAGCCTCTCTGGTGTCAAGTCTGATTTTGGAAAAAAAAAAAAAAAAATCCAAAATCAGACAGAGTGTTGAGACCAGAGAGGATAAGACCGCATTGACTCAGAGCGGTATTCAGCCTCTCTGGTGTCAAGTCTGATTTTGGAAAAAAAAAAAAAAAAAATCCAAAATCAGACAGAGTGTTGAGACCAGAGAGGCTAAGACCGCATTGACTCAGTGCAGTATTCAGCCTCTCTGGTGTCAAGTCTGATTTTGGAAAAAAAAAAAAAAAAAATCCAAAATCAGACAGAGTGTTGAGACCAGAGAGGCTAAGACCGCATTGACTCAGTGCGGTATTCAGCCTCTCTGGTGTCAAGTCTGATTTTGGAAAAAAAAAAAAAAAAAATCCAAAATCAGACAGAGTGTTGACACCAGAGAGGCTAAGACCGCATTGACTCAGTGCGGTATTCAGCCTCTCTGGTGTCAAGTCTGATTTTGGAAAAAAAAAAAAAAAATCTAAAATCAGACAGAGTGTTGACACCAGAGAGGCTAAGACCGCATTGACTCAGTGCGGTATTCAGCCTCTCTGGTGTCAAGTCTGATTTTGGAAAAAAAAAAAAAAATCTAAAATCAGACAGAGTGTTGAGACCAGAGAGCTAAGACCGCATTGACTCAGTGCGGTATTCAGCCTCTCTGGTGTCAAGTCTGATTTTGGAAAAAAAAAAAAAAAATCTAAAATCAGACAGAGTGTTGAGACCAGAGAGCTAAGACCGCATTGACTCAGTGCGGTATTCAGCCTCTCTGGTGTCAAGTCTGATTTTGGAAAAAAAAAAAAAAAATCCAAAATCAGACAGAGTGTTGAGACCAGAGAGGATAAGACCGCATTGACTCAGAGCGGTATTCAGCCTCTCTGGTGTCAAGTCTGATTTTGGAAAAAAAAAAAAAAAAATCCAAACAGACAGAGTGTTGAGACCAGAGAGGCTAAGACCGCATTGACTCAGTGCAGTATTCAGCCTCTCTGGTGTCAACACTCTGTCTGATTTTGGAAAAAAAAAAAAAAAAATCCAAAATCAGACAGAGTGTTGACACCAGAGAGGCTAAGACCGCATTGACTCAGTGCGGTATTCAGCCTCTCTGGTGTCAAGTCTGATTTTGGAAAAAAAAAAAAAAAAAATCCAAAATCAGACAGAGTGTTGAGACCAGAGAGGCTAAGACCGCATTGACTCAGTGCGGTATTCAGCCTCTCTGGTGTCAAGTCTGATTTTGGAAAAAAAAAAAAAAAAAATCCAAAATCAGACAGTGTTGAGACCAGAGAGGCTAAGACCGCATTGACTCAGAGCGGTATTCAGCCTCTCTGGTGTCAAGTCTGATTTTGGAAAAAAAAAAAAAAATCCAAAATCAGACAGAGTGTTGAGACCAGAGAGCTAAGACCGCATTGACTCAGTGCGGTATTCAGCCTCTCTGGTGTCAAGTCTGATTTTGGAAAAAAAAAAAAAAAATCCAAAATCAGACAGAGTGTTGAGACCAGAGAGGATAAGACCGCATTGACTCAGAGCGGTATTCAGCCTCTCTGGTGTCAAGTCTGATTTTGGAAAAAAAAAAAAAAAAATCCAAAATCAGACAGAGTGTTGAGACCAGAGAGGCTAAGACCGCATTGACTCAGTGCAGTATTCAGCCTCTCTGGTGTCAAGTCTGATTTTGGAAAAAAAAAAAAAAAAAATCCAAAATCAGACAGAGTGTTGAGACCAGAGAGGCTAAGACCGCATTGACTCAGTGCGGTATTCAGCCTCTCTGGTGTCAAGTCTGATTTTGGAAAAAAAAAAAAAAAAAATCCAAAATCAGACAGAGTGTTGAGACCAGAGAGGCTAAGACCGCATTGACTCAGTGCGGTATTCAGCCTCTCTGGTGTCAAGTCTGATTTTGGAAAAAAAAAAAAAAAATCTAAAATCAGACAGAGTGTTGACACCAGAGAGGCTAAGACCGCATTGACTCAGTGCGGTATTCAGCCTCTCTGGTGTCAAGTCTGATTTTGGAAAAAAAAAAAAAAAATCCAAAATCAGACAGAGTGTTGAGACCAGAGAGCTAAGACCGCATTGACTCAGTGCGGTATTCAGCCTCTCTGGTGTCAAGTCTGATTTTGGAAAACAAAAAAAAAAAATCCAAAATCAGACAGAGTGTTGAGACCAGAGAGGATAAGACCGCATTGACTCAGTGCGGTATTCAGCCTCTCTGGTGTCAAGTCTGATTTTGGAAAAAAAAAAAAAAAATCTAAAATCAGACAGAGTGTTGAGACCAGAGAGGCTAAGACCGCATTGACTCAGAGCGGTATTCAGCCTCTCTGGTGTCAAGTCTGATTTTGGAAAAAAAAAAAAAAAATCCAAAATCAGACAGAGTGTTGAGACCAGAGAGCTAAGACCGCATTGACTCAGTGCGGTATTCAGCCTCTCTGGTGTCAAGTCTGATTTTGGAAAAAAAAAAAAAAAATCCAAAATCAGACAGAGTGTTGACACCAGAGAGGCTAAGACCGCATTGACTCAGTGCGGTATTCAGCCTCTCTGGTGTCAAGTCTGATTTTGAAAAAAAAAAAAAAAAAAATCCAAAATCAGACAGAGTGTT
The DNA here is from genome assembly GCF_964638095.1 of Poromitra crassiceps. Taxonomy (NCBI): domain Eukaryota; kingdom Metazoa; phylum Chordata; class Actinopteri; order Beryciformes; family Melamphaidae; genus Poromitra; species Poromitra crassiceps. The sequence continues at coordinate 30,866 of NW_028151583.1, read as the reverse complement.
GAGACCAGAGAGGCTAAGACCGCATTGACTCAGTGCGGTATTCAGCCTCTCTGGTGTCAAGTCTGATTTTGGAAAAAAAAAAAAAAAATCTAAAATCAGACAGAGTGTTGAGACCAGAGAGCTAAGACCGCATTGACTCAGTGCGGTATTCAGCCTCTCTGGTGTCAAGTCTGATTTTGGAAAAAAAAAAAAAAAATCCAAAATCAGACAGAGTGTTGAGACCAGAGAGGATAAGACCGCATTGACTCAGAGCGGTATTCAGCCTCTCTGGTGTCAAGTCTGATTTTGGAAAAAAAAAAAAAAAAATCCAAAATCAGACAGAGTGTTGAGACCAGAGAGGCTAAGACCGCATTGACTCAGTGCAGTATTCAGCCTCTCTGGTGTCAACACTCTGTCTGATTTTGGAAAAAAAAAAAAAAAAATCCAAAATCAGACAGAGTGTTGACACCAGAGAGGCTAAGACCGCATTGACTCAGTGCGGTATTCAGCCTCTCTGGTGTCAAGTCTGATTTTGGAAAAAAAAAAAAAAAAAATCCAAAATCAGACAGAGTGTTGAGACCAGAGAGGCTAAGACCGCATTGACTCAGTGCGGTATTCAGCCTCTCTGGTGTCAAGTCTGATTTTGGAAAAAAAAAAAAAAAAAATCCAAAATCAGACAGAGTGTTGAGACCAGAGAGGCTAAGACCGCATTGACTCAGAGCGGTATTCAGCCTCTCTGGTGTCAAGTCTGATTTTGGAAAAAAAAAAAAAAATCCAAAATCAGACAGAGTGTTGAGACCAGAGAGCTAAGACCGCATTGACTCAGTGCGGTATTCAGCCTCTCTGGTGTCAAGTCTGATTTTGGAAAAAAAAAAAAAAAATCCAAAATCAGACAGAGTGTTGAGACCAGAGAGGATAAGACCGCATTGACTCAGAGCGGTATTCAGCCTCTCTGGTGTCAAGTCTGATTTTGGAAAAAAAAAAAAAAAAATCCAAAATCAGACAGAGTGTTGAGACCAGAGAGGCTAAGACCGCATTGACTCAGTGCAGTATTCAGCCTCTCTGGTGTCAAGTCTGATTTTGGAAAAAAAAAAAAAAAAAATCCAAAATCAGACAGAGTGTTGAGACCAGAGAGGCTAAGACCGCATTGACTCAGTGCGGTATTCAGCCTCTCTGGTGTCAAGTCTGATTTTGGAAAAAAAAAAAAAAAAAATCCAAAATCAGACAGAGTGTTGACACCAGAGAGGCTAAGACCGCATTGACTCAGTGCGGTATTCAGCCTCTCTGGTGTCAAGTCTGATTTTGGAAAAAAAAAAAAAAAAATCTAAAATCAGACAGAGTGTTGACACCAGAGAGGCTAAGACCGCATTGACTCAGTGCGGTATTCAGCCTCTCTGGTGTCAAGTCTGATTTTGGAAAAAAAAAAAAAAATCTAAAATCAGACAGAGTGTTGAGACCAGAGAGCTAAGACCGCGCATTGACTCAGTGCGGTATTCAGCCTCTCTGGTGTCAAGTCTGATTTTGGAAAAAAAAAAAAAAAATCTAAAATCAGACAGAGTGTTGAGACCAGAGAGCTAAGACCGCATTGACTCAGTGCGGTATTCAGCCTCTCTGGTGTCAAGTCTGATTTTGGAAAAAAAAAAAAAAAATCCAAAATCAGACAGAGTGTTGAGACCAGAGAGGATAAGACCGCATTGACTCAGAGCGGTATTCAGCCTCTCTGGTGTCAAGTCTGATTTTGGAAAAAAAAAAAAAAAAATCCAAAATCAGACAGAGTGTTGAGACCAGAGAGGCTAAGACCGCATTGACTCAGTGCAGTATTCAGCCTCTCTGGTGTCAACACTCTGTCTGATTTTGGAAAAAAAAAAAAAAAAATCCAAAATCAGACAGAGTGTTGACACCAGAGAGGCTAAGACCGCATTGACTCAGTGCGGTATTCAGCCTCTCTGGTGTCAAGTCTGATTTTGGAAAAAAAAAAAAAAAAAATCCAAAATCAGACAGAGTGTTGAGACCAGAGAGGCTAAGACCGCATTGACTCAGTGCGGTATTCAGCCTCTCTGGTGTCAAGTCTGATTTTGGAAAAAAAAAAAAAAAAAATCCAAAATCAGACAGTGTTGAGACCAGAGAGGCTAAGACCGCATTGACTCAGAGCGGTATTCAGCCTCTCTGGTGTCAAGTCTGATTTTGGAAAAAAAAAAAAAAATCCAAAATCAGACAGAGTGTTGAGACCAGAGAGCTAAGACCGCATTGACTCAGTGCGGTATTCAGCCTCTCTGGTGTCAAGTCTGATTTTGGAAAAAAAAAAAAAAAATCCAAAATCAGACAGAGTGTTGAGACCAGAGAGGATAAGACCGCATTGACTCAGAGCGGTATTCAGCCTCTCTGGTGTCAAGTCTGATTTTGGAAAAAAAAAAAAAAAAATCCAAAATCAGACAGAGTGTTGAGACCAGAGAGGCTAAGACCGCATTGACTCAGTGCAGTATTCAGCCTCTCTGGTGTCAAGTCTGATTTTGGAAAAAAAAAAAAAAAAAATCCAAAATCAGACAGAGTGTTGAGACCAGAGAGGCTAAGACCGCATTGACTCAGTGCGGTATTCAGCCTCTCTGGTGTCAAGTCTGATTTTGGAAAAAAAAAAAAAAAAAATCCAAAATCAGACAGAGTGTTGACACCAGAGAGGCTAAGACCGCATTGACTCAGTGCGGTATTCAGCCTCTCTGGTGTCAAGTCTGATTTTGGAAAAAAAAAAAAAAAAATCTAAAATCAGACAGAGTGTTGACACCAGAGAGGCTAAGACCGCATTGACTCAGTGCGGTATTCAGCCTCTCTGGTGTCAAGTCTGATTTTGGAAAAAAAAAAAAAAATCCAAAATCAGACAGAGTGTTGAGACCAGAGAGCTAAGACCGCATTGACTCAGTGCGGTGTTCAGCCTCTCTGGTGTCAAGTCTGATTTTGGAAAAAAAAAAAAAAAATCCAAAATCAGACAGAGTGTTGAGACCAGAGAGGATAAGACCGCATTGACTCAGAGCGGTATTCAGCCTCTCTGGTGTCAAGTCTGATTTTGGAAAAAAAAAAAAAAATCCAAAATCAGACAGAGTGTTGACACCAGAGAGGCTAAGACCGCATTGACTCAGTGCGGTATTCAGCCTCTCTGGTGTCAAGTCTGATTTTGGAAAAAAAAAAAAAAAAATCCAAAATCAGACAGAGTGTTGAGACCAGAGAGGCTAAGACCGCATTGACTCAGTGCGGTATTCAGCCTCTCTGGTGTCAAGTCTGATTTTGGAAAAAAAAAAAAAAAAAATCCAAAATCAGACAGAGTGTTGAGACCAGAGAGGCTAAGACCGCATTGACTCAGTGCAGTATTCAGCCTCTCTGGTGTCAAGTCTGATTTTGGAAAAAAAAAAAAAAAAATCCAAAATCAGACAGAGTGTTGAGACCAGAGAGGCTAAGACCGCATTGACTCAGTGCGGTATTCAGCCTCTCTGGTGTCAAGTCTGATTTTGGAAAAAAAAAAAAAAAAAATCCAAAATCAGACAGAGTGTTGACACCAGAGAGGCTAAGACCGCATTGACTCAGTGCGGTATTCAGCCTCTCTGGTGTCAAGTCTGATTTTGGAAAAAAAAAAAAAAAAAATCCAAAATCAGACAGAGTGTTGACACCAGAGAGGCTAAGACCGCATTGACTCAGTGCGGTATTCAGCCTCTCTGGTGTCAAGTCTGATTTTGGAAAAAAAAAAAAAAAAATCTAAAATCAGACAGAGTGTTGAGACCAGAGAGGCTAAGACCGCATTGACTCAGAGCGGTATTCAGCCTCTCTGGTGTCAAGTCTGATTTTGGAAAAAAAAAAAAAAATCCAAAATCAGACAGAGTGTTGACACCAGAGAGGCTAAGACCGCATTGACTCAGTGCGGTATTCAGCCTCTCTGGTGTCAAGTCTGATTTTGGAAAAAAAAAAAAAAAATCCAAAATCAGACAGAGTGTTGAGACCAGAGAGCTAAGACCGCATTGACTCAGTGCGGTATTCAGCCTCTCTGGTGTCAAGTCTGATTTTGGAAAAAAAAAAAAAAAATCCAAAATCAGACAGAGTGTTGACACCAGAGAGGCTAAGACCGCATTGACTCAGTGCGGTATTCAGCCTCTCTGGTGTCAAGTCTGATTTTGGAAAAAAAAAAAAAAAAAATCCAAAATCAGACAGAGTGTTGACACCAGAGAGGCTAAGACCGCATTGACTCAGTGCGGTATTCAGCCTCTCTGGTGTCAAGTCTGATTTTGGAAAAAAAAAAAAAAAATCCAAAATCAGACAGAGTGTTGAGACCAGAGAGGATAAGACCGCATTGACTCAGTGCGGTATTCAGCCTCTCTGGTGTCAAGTCTGATTTTGGAAAAAAAAAAAAAAAATCTAAAATCAGACAGAGTGTTGAGACCAGAGAGGCTAAGACCGCATTGACTCAGAGCGGTATTCAGCCTCTCTGGTGTCAAGTCTGATTTTGGAAAAAAAAAAAAAAATCCAAAATCAGACAGAGTGTTGAGACCAGAGAGCTAAGACCGCATTGACTCAGTGCGGTATTCAGCCTCTCTGGTGTCAAGTCTGATTTTGGAAAAAAAAAAAAAAAATCCAAAATCAGACAGAGTGTTGACACCAGAGAGGCTAAGACCGCATTGACTCAGTGCGGTATTCAGCCTCTCTGGTGTCAAGTCTGATTTTGAAAAAAAAAAAAAAAAAAATCCAAAATCAGACAGAGTGTTGAGACCAGAGAGGCTAAGACCGCATTGACTCAGTGCGGTATTCAGCCTCTCTGGTGTCAAGTCTGATTTTGGAAAAAAAAAAAAAAAAAATCCAAAATCAGACAGAGTGTTGACACCAGAGAGGCTAAGACCGCATTGACTCAGTGCGGTATTCAGCCTCTCTGGTGTCAAGTCTGATTTTGGAAAAAAAAAAAAAAAATCTAAAATCAGACAGATTGTTGAGACCAGAGAGCTAAGACCGCATTGACTCAGTGCGGTATTCAGCCTCTCTGGTGTCAAGTCTGATTTTGGAAAAAAAAAAAAAAAATCCAAAATCAGACAGAGTGTTGAGACCAGAGAGGATAAGACCGCATTGACTCAGAGCGGTATTCAGCCTCTCTGGTGTCAAGTCTGATTTTGGAAAAAAAAAAAAAAAAATCCAAAATCAGACAGAGTGTTGAGACCAGAGAGGCTAAGACCGCATTGACTCAGTGCAGTATTCAGCCTCTCTGGTGTCAACACTCTGTCTGATTTTGGAAAAAAAAAAAAAAAAATCCAAAATCAGACAGAGTGTTGACACCAGAGAGGCTAAGACCGCATTGACTCAGTGCGGTATTCAGCCTCTCTGGTGTCAAGTCTGATTTTGGAAAAAAAAAAAAAAAAAATCCAAAATCAGACAGAGTGTTGAGACCAGAGAGGCTAAGACCGCATTGACTCAGTGCGGTATTCAGCCTCTCTGGTGTCAAGTCTGATTTTGGAAAAAAAAAAAAAAAAAATCCAAAATCAGACAGAGTGTTGAGACCAGAGAGGCTAAGACCGCATTGACTCAGAGCGGTATTCAGCCTCTCTGGTGTCAAGTCTGATTTTGGAAAAAAAAAAAAAAAATCCAAAATCAGACAGAGTGTTGAGACCAGAGAGCTAAGACCGCATTGACTCAGTGCGGTATTCAGCCTCTCTGGTGTCAAGTCTGATTTTGGAAAAAAAAAAAAAAAATCCAAAATCAGACAGAGTGTTGAGACCAGAGAGGATAAGACCGCATTGACTCAGAGCGGTATTCAGCCTCTCTGGTGTCAAGTCTGATTTTGGAAAAAAAAAAAAAAAAATCCAAAATCAGACAGAGTGTTGAGACCAGAGAGGCTAAGACCGCATTGACTCAGTGCAGTATTCAGCCTCTCTGGTGTCAAGTCTGATTTTGGAAAAAAAAAAAAAAAAAAAAAAAATCAGACAGAGTGTTGAGACCAGAGAGGCTAAGACCGCATTGACTCAGTGCGGTATTCAGCCTCTCTGGTGTCAAGTCTGATTTTGGAAAAAAAAAAAAAAAAAATCCAAAATCAGACAGAGTGTTGACACCAGAGAGGCTAAGACCGCATTGACTCAGTGCGGTATTCAGCCTCTCTGGTGTCAAGTCTGATTTTGGAAAAAAAAAAAAAAAATCTAAAATCAGACAGAGTGTTGACACCAGAGAGGCTAAGACTGCATTGACTCAGTGCGGTATTCAGCCTCTCTGGTGTCAAGTCTGATTTTGGAAAAAAAAAAAAAAAATCCAAAATCAGACAGAGTGTTGAGACCAGAGAGCTAAGACCGCATTGACTCAGTGCGGTATTCAGCCTCTCTGGTGTCAAGTCTGATTTTGGAAAAAAAAAAAAAAAATCCAAAATCAGACAGAGTGTTGACACCAGAGAGGCTAAGACCGCATTGACTCAGTGCGGTATTCAGCCTCTCTGGTGTCAAGTCTGATTTTGAAAAAAAAAAAAAAAAAATCCAAAATCAGACAGAGTGTTGAGACCAGAGAGGCTAAGACCGCATTGACTCAGTGCGGTATTCAGCCTCTCTGGTGTCAAGTCTGATTTTGGAAAAAAAAAAAAAAAAAATCCAAAATCAGACAGAGTGTTGACACCAGAGAGGCTAAGACCGCATTGACTCAGTGCGGTATTCAGCCTCTCTGGTGTCAAGTCTGATTTTGGAAAAAAAAAAAAAAAAATCTAAAATCAGACAGAGTGTTGAGACCAGAGAGCTAAGACCGCATTGACTCAGTGCGGTATTCAGCCTCTCTGGTGTCAAGTCTGATTTTGGAAAAAAAAAAAAAAAATCCAAAATCAGACAGAGTGTTGAGACCAGAGAGGATAAGACCGCATTGACTCAGAGCGGTATTCAGCCTCTCTGGTGTCAAGTCTGATTTTGGAAAAAAAAAAAAAAAAATCCAAAATCAGACAGAGTGTTGAGACCAGAGAGGCTAAGACCGCATTGACTCAGTGCAGTATTCAGCCTCTCTGGTGTCAACACTCTGTCTGATTTTGGAAAAAAAAAAAAAAAAATCCAAAATCAGACAGAGTGTTGACACCAGAGAGGCTAAGACCGCATTGACTCAGTGCGGTATTCAGCCTCTCTGGTGTCAAGTCTGATTTTGGAAAAAAAAAAAAAAAAAATCCAAAATCAGACAGAGTGTTGAGACCAGAGAGGCTAAGACCGCATTGACTCAGTGCGGTATTCAGCCTCTCTGGTGTCAAGTCTGATTTTGGAAAAAAAAAAAAAAAAATCCAAAATCAGACAGAGTGTTGAGACCAGAGAGGCTAAGACCGCATTGACTCAGAGCGGTATTCAGCCTCTCTGGTGTCAAGTCTGATTTTGGAAAAAAAAAAAAAAAATCCAAAATCAGACAGAGTGTTGAGACCAGAGAGCTAAGACCGCATTGACTCAGTGCGGTATTCAGCCTCTCTGGTGTCAAGTCTGATTTTGGAAAAAAAAAAAAAAAATCCAAAATCAGACAGAGTGTTGAGACCAGAGAGGATAAGACCGCATTGACTCAGAGCGGTATTCAGCCTCTCTGGTGTCAAGTCTGATTTTGGAAAAAAAAAAAAAAAAATCCAAAATCAGACAGAGTGTTGAGACCAGAGAGGCTAAGACCGCATTGACTCAGTGCAGTATTCAGCCTCTCTGGTGTCAAGTCTGATTTTGGAAAAAAAAAAAAAAAAAAAAAAATCAGACAGAGTGTTGAGACCAGAGAGGCTAAGACCGCATTGACTCAGTGCGGTATTCAGCCTCTCTGGTGTCAAGTCTGATTTTGGAAAAAAAAAAAAAAAAAATCCAAAATCAGACAGAGTGTTGACACCAGAGAGGCTAAGACCGCATTGACTCAGTGCGGTATTCAGCCTCTCTGGTGTCAAGTCTGATTTTGGAAAAAAAAAAAAAAAATCTAAAATCAGACAGAGTGTTGACACCAGAGAGGCTAAGACCGCATTGACTCAGTGCGGTATTCAGCCTCTCTGGTGTCAAGTCTGATTTTGGAAAAAAAAAAAAAAAATCCAAAATCAGACAGAGTGTTGAGACCAGAGAGCTAAGACCGCATTGACTCAGTGCGGTATTCAGCCTCTCTGGTGTCAAGTCTGATTTTGGAAAAAAAAAAAAAAAATCCAAAATCAGACAGAGTGTTGAGACCAGAGAGGATAAGACCGCATTGACTCAGAGCGGTATTCAGCCTCTCTGGTGTCAAGTCTGATTTTGGAAAAAAAAAAAAAAATCCAAAATCAGACAGAGTGTTGACACCAGAGAGGCTAAGACCGCATTGACTCAGTGCGGTATTCAGCCTCTCTGGTGTCAAGTCTGATTTTGGAAAAAAAAAAAAAAAAATCCAAAATCAGACAGAGTGTTGAGACCAGAGAGCTAAGACCGCATTGACTCAGTGCGGTATTCAGCCTCTCTGGTGTCAAGTCTGATTTTGGAAAAAAAAAAAAAAAAAATCCAAAATCAGACAGAGTGTTGAGACCAGAGAGGATAAGACCGCATTGACTCAGAGCGGTATTCAGCCTCTCTGGTGTCAAGTCTGATTTTGGAAAAAAAAAAAAAAAAATCCAAAATCAGACAGAGTGTTGAGACCAGAGAGGCTAAGACCGCATTGACTCAGTGCAGTATTCAGCCTCTCTGGTGTCAACACTCTGTCTGATTTTGGAAAAAAAAAAAAAAAAATCCAAAATCAGACAGAGTGTTGACACCAGAGAGGCTAAGACCGCATTGACTCAGTGCGGTATTCAGCCTCTCTGGTGTCAAGTCTGATTTTGGAAAAAAAAAAAAAAAAAATCCAAAATCAGACAGAGTGTTGAGACCAGAGAGGCTAAGACCGCATTGACTCAGTGCGGTATTCAGCCTCTCTGGTGTCAAGTCTGATTTTGGAAAAAAAAAAAAAAAAAATCCAAAATCAGACAGAGTGTTGAGACCAGAGAGGCTAAGACCGCATTGACTCAGAGCGGTATTCAGCCTCTCTGGTGTCAAGTCTGATTTTGGAAAAAAAAAAAAAAATCCAAAATCAGACAGAGTGTTGAGACCAGAGAGCTAAGACCGCATTGACTCAGTGCGGTATTCAGCCTCTCTGGTGTCAAGTCTGATTTTGGAAAAAAAAAAAAAAAATCCAAAATCAGACAGAGTGTTGAGACCAGAGAGGATAAGACCGCATTGACTCAGAGCGGTATTCAGCCTCTCTGGTGTCAAGTCTGATTTTGGAAAAAAAAAAAAAAAAATCCAAAATCAGACAGAGTGTTGAGACCAGAGAGGCTAAGACCGCATTGACTCAGTGCAGTATTCAGCCTCTCTGGTGTCAAGTCTGATTTTGGAAAAAAAAAAAAAAAAAAAAAAAATCAGACAGAGTGTTGAGACCAGAGAGGCTAAGACCGCATTGACTCAGTGCGGTATTCAGCCTCTCTGGTGTCAAGTCTGATTTTGGAAAAAAAAAAAAAAAAAATCCAAAATCAGACAGAGTGTTGACACCAGAGAGGCTAAGACCGCATTGACTCAGTGCGGTATTCAGCCTCTCTGGTGTCAAGTCTGATTTTGGAAAAAAAAAAAAAAAATCTAAAATCAGACAGAGTGTTGACACCAGAGAGGCTAAGACCGCATTGACTCAGTGCGGTATTCAGCCTCTCTGGTGTCAAGTCTGATTTTGGAAAAAAAAAAAAAAAATCCAAAATCAGACAGAGTGTTGAGACCAGAGAGCTAAGACCGCATTGACTCAGTGCGGTATTCAGCCTCTCTGGTGTCAAGTCTGATTTTGGAAAAAAAAAAAAAAAATCCAAAATCAGACAGAGTGTTGACACCAGAGAGGCTAAGACCGCATTGACTCAGTGCGGTATTCAGCCTCTCTGGTGTCAAGTCTGATTTTGAAAAAAAAAAAAAAAAAAATCCAAAATCAGACAGAGTGTTGAGACCAGAGAGGCTAAGACCGCATTGACTCAGTGCGGTATTCAGCCTCTCTGGTGTCAAGTCTGATTTTGGAAAAAAAAAAAAAAAAAATCCAAAATCAGACAGAGTGTTGACACCAGAGAGGCTAAGACCGCATTGACTCAGTGCGGTATTCAGCCTCTCTGGTGTCAAGTCTGATTTTGGAAAAAAAAAAAAAAAATCTAAAATCAGACAGAGTGTTGAGACCAGAGAGCTAAGACCGCATTGACTCAGTGCGGTATTCAGCCTCTCTGGTGTCAAGTCTGATTTTGGAAAAAAAAAAAAAAAATCCAAAATCAGACAGAGTGTTGAGACCAGAGAGGATAAGACCGCATTGACTCAGAGCGGTATTCAGCCTCTCTGGTGTCAAGTCTGATTTTGGAAAAAAAAAAAAAAAAATCCAAAATCAGACAGAGTGTTGAGACCAGAGAGGCTAAGACCGCATTGACTCAGTGCAGTATTCAGCCTCTCTGGTGTCAAGTCTGATTTTGGAAAAAAAAAAAAAAAAAAAAAAAATCAGACAGAGTGTTGAGACCAGAGAGGCTAAGACCGCATTGACTCAGTGCGGTATTCAGCCTCTCTGGTGTCAAGTCTGATTTTGGAAAAAAAAAAAAAAAAAATCCAAAATCAGACAGAGTGTTGACACCAGAGAGGCTAAGACCGCATTGACTCAGTGCGGTATTCAGCCTCTCTGGTGTCAAGTCTGATTTTGGAAAAAAAAAAAAAAAATCTAAAATCAGACAGAGTGTTGACACCAGAGAGGCTAAGACCGCATTGACTCAGTGCGGTATTCAGCCTCTCTGGTGTCAAGTCTGATTTTGGAAAAAAAAAAAAAAATCCAAAATCAGACAGAGTGTTGAGACCAGAGAGCTAAGACCGCATTGACTCAGTGCGGTATTCAGCCTCTCTGGTGTCAAGTCTGATTTTGGAAAAAAAAAAAAAAAATCCAAAATCAGACAGAGTGTTGAGACCAGAGAGGATAAGACCGCATTGACTCAGAGCGGTATTCAGCCTCTCTGGTGTCAAGTCTGATTTTGGAAAAAAAAAAAAAAAATCCAAAATCAGACAGAGTGTTGACACCAGAGAGGCTAAGACCGCATTGACTCAGTGCGGTATTCAGCCTCTCTGGTGTCAAGTCTGATTTTGGAAAAAAAAAAAAAAAAATCCAAAATCAGACAGAGTGTTGAGACCAGAGAGGCTAAGACCGCATTGACTCAGTGCGGTATTCAGCCTCTCTGGTGTCAAGTCTGATTTTGGAAAAAAAAAAAAAAAAAATCCAAAATCAGACAGAGTGTTGAGACCAGAGAGGCTAAGACCCCATTGACTCAGTGCAGTATTCAGCCTCTCTGGTGTCAAGTCTGATTTTGGAAAAAAAAAAAAAAAAATCCAAAATCAGACAGAGTGTTGAGACCAGAGAGGCTAAGACCGCATTGACTCAGTGCGGTATTCAGCCTCTCTGGTGTCAAGTCTGATTTTGGAAAAAAAAAAAAAAAAAATCCAAAATCAGACAGAGTGTTGACACCAGAGAGGCTAAGACCGCATTGACTCAGTGCGGTATTCAGCCTCTCTGGTGTCAAGTCTGATTTTGGAAAAAAAAAAAAAAAAAATCCAAAATCAGACAGAGTGTTGACACCAGAGAGGCTAAGACCGCATTGACTCAGTGCGGTATTCAGCCTCTCTGGTGTCAAGTCTGATTTTGGAAAAAAAAAAAAAAAATCTAAAATCAGACAGAGTGTTGAGACCAGAGAGGCTAAGACCGCATTGACTCAGAGCGGTATTCAGCCTCTCTGGTGTCAAGTCTGATTTTGGAAAAAAAAAAAAAAATCCAAAATCAGACAGAGTGTTGACACCAGAGAGGCTAAGACCGCATTGACTCAGTGCGGTATTCAGCCTCTCTGGTGTCAAGTCTGATTTTGGAAAAAAAAAAAGAAAATCCAAAATCAGACAGAGTGTTGAGACCAGAGAGCTAAGACCGCATTGACTCAGTGCGGTATTCAGCCTCTCTGGTGTCAAGTCTGATTTTGGAAAAAAAAAAAAAAAAAATCCAAAATCAGACAGAGTGTTGACACCAGAGAGCTAAGACCGCATTGACTCAGTGCGGTATTCAGCCTCTCTGGTGTCAAGTCTGATTTTGGAAAAAAAAAAAAAAAAATCCAAAATCAGACAGAGTGTTGACACCAGAGAGGCTAAGACCGCATTGACTCAGTGCGGTATTCAGCCTCTCTGGTGTCAAGTCTGATTTTGGAAAAAAAAAAAAAAAAAAAAAAAATCAGACAGAGTGTTGACACCAGAGAGGCTAAGACCGCATTGACTCAGTGCGGTATTCAGCCTCTCTGGTGTCAAGTCTGATTTTGGAAAAAAAAAAAAAAAATCCAAAATCAGACAGAGTGTTGAGACCAGAGAGGATAAGACCGCATTGACTCAGAGCGGTATTCAGCCTCTCTGGTGTCAAGTCTGATTTTGGAAAAAAAAAAAAAAAAATCCAAAATCAGACAGAGTGTTGAGACCAGAGAGGCTAAGACCGCATTGACTCAGTGCAGTATTCAGCCTCTCTGGTGTCAAGTCTGATTTTGGAAAAAAAAAAAAAAAAAATCCAAAATCAGACAGAGTGTTGAGACCAGAGAGGCTAAGACCGCATTGACTCAGTGCGGTATTCAGCTTCTCTGGTGTCAAGTCTGATTTTGGAAAAAAAAAAAAAAAAAATCCAAAATCAGACAGAGTGTTGACACCAGAGAGGCTAAGACCGCATTGACTCAGTGCGGTATTCAGCCTCTCTGGTGTCAAGTCTGATTTTGGAAAAAAAAAAAAAAAAATCTAAAATCAGACAGAGTGTTGACACCAGAGAGGCTAAGACCGCATTGACTCAGTGCGGTATTCAGCCTCTCTGGTGTCAAGTCTGATTTTGGAAAAAAAAAAAAAAAATCCAAAATCAGACAGAGTGTTGACACCAGAGAGGCTAAGACCGCATTGACTCAGTGCGGTATTCAGCCTCTCTGGTGTCAAGTCTGATTTTGGAAAAAAAAAAAAAAAATCCAAAATCAGACAGAGTGTTGAGACCAGAGAGCTAAGACCGCATTGACTCAGTGCGGTATTCAGCCTCTCTGGTGTCAAGTCTGATTTTGGAAAAAAAAAAAAAAAAATCCAAAATCAGACAGAGTGTTGACACCAGAGAGGCTAAGACCGCATTGACTCAGTGCGGTATTCAGCCTCTCTGGTGTCAAGTCTGATTTTGGAAAAAAAAAAAAAAAAAAAAAAATCAGACAGAGTGTTGACACCAGAGAGGCTAAGACCGCATTGACTCAGTGCGGTATTCAGCCTCTCTGGTGTGAAGTCTGATTTTGGAAAAAAAAAAAAAAAAAAAAAAATCAGACAGAGTGTTGACACCAGAGAGGCTAAGACCGCATTGACTCAGTGCGGTATTCAGCCTCTCTGGTGTCAAGTCTGATTTTGGAAAAAAAAAAAAAAATCCAAAATCAGACAGAGTGTTGAGACCAGAGAGGATAAGACTGCATTGACTCAGAGCGGTATTCAGCCTCTCTGGTGTCAAGTCTGATTTTGGAAAAAAAAAAAAAAAAATCCAAAATCAGACAGAGTGTTGAGACCAGAGAGGCTAAGACCGCATTGACTCAGTGCAGTATTCAGCCTCTCTGGTGTCAAGTCTGATTTTGGAAAAAAAAAAAAAAAAAATCCAAAATCAGACAGAGTGTTGAGACCAGAGAGGCTAAGACCGCATTGACTCAGTGCGGTATTCAGCCTCTCTGGTGTCAAGTCTGATTTTGGAAAAAAAAAAAAAAAAAATCCAAAATCAGACAGAGTGTTGACACCAGAGAGGCTAAGACCGCATTGACTCAGTGCGGTATTCAGCCTCTCTGGTGTCAAGTCTGATTTTGGAAAAAAAAAAAAAAAATCTAAAATCAGACAGAGTGTTGAGACCAGAGAGGCTAAGACCGCATTGACTCAGAGCGGTATTCAGCCTCTCTGGTGTCAAGTCTGATTTTGGAAAAAAAAAAAAAAATCCAAAATCAGACAGAGTGTTGACACCAGAGAGGCTAAGACCGCATTGACTCAGTGCGGTATTCAGCCTCTCTGGTGTCAAGTCTGATTTTGGAAAAAAAAAAAAAAAAAAAAAAATCAGACAGAGTGTTGACACCAGAGAGGCTAAGACCGCATTGACTCAGTGCGGTATTCAGCCTCTCTGGTGTCAAGTCTGATTTTGGAAAAAAAAAAAAAAAAAAATCCAAAATCAGACAGAGTGTTGAGACCAGAGAGGCTAAGACCGCATTGACTCAGTGCGGTATTCAGCCTCTCTGGTGTCAAGTCTGATTTTGGAAAAAAAAAAAAAAAAAATCCAAAATCAGACAGAGTGTTGACACCAGAGAGGCTAAGACCGCATTGACTCAGTGCGGTATTCAGCCTCTCTGGTGTCAAGTCTGATTTTGGAAAAAAAAAAAATAAATCTAAAATCAGACAGAGTGTTGACACCAGAGAGGCTAAGACCGCATTGACTCAGTGCGGTATTCAGCCTCTCTGGTGTCAAGTCTGATTTTGGAAAAAAAAAAAAAAATCCAAAATCAGACAGAGTGTTGAGACCAGAGAGCTAAGACCGCATTGACTCAGTGCGGTATTCAGCCTCTCTGGTGTCAAGTCTGATTTTGGAAAAAAAAAAAAAAAAATCCAAAATCAGACAGAGTGTTGAGACCAGAGAGGATAAGACCGCATTGACTCAGTGCGGTATTCAGCCTCTCTGGTGTCAAGTCTGATTTTGGAAAAAAAAAAAAAAATCTAAAATCAGACAGAGTGTTGAGACCAGAGAGGCTAAGACCGCATTGACTCAGAGCGGTATTCAGCCTCTCTGGTGTCAAGTCTGATTTTGGAAAAAAAAAAAAAAATCCAAAATCAGACAGAGTGTTGAGACCAGAGAGCTAAGACCGCATTGACTCAGTGCGGTATTCAGCCTCTCTGGTGTCAAGTCTGATTTTGAAAAAAAAAAAAAAAAAAAATCCAAAATCAGACAGAGTGTTGAGACCAGAGAGGCTAAGACCGCATTGACTCAGTGCGGTATTCAGCCTCTCTGGTGTCAAGTCTGATTTTGGAAAAAAAAAAAAAAAAAATCCAAAATCAGACAGAGTGTTGACACCAGAGAGGCTAAGACCGCATTGACTCAGTGCAGTATTCAGCCTCTCTGGTGTCAAGTCTGATTTTGGAAAAAAAAAAAAAAAATCCAAAATCAGACAGAGTGTTGAGACCAGAGAGGCTAAGACCGCATTGACTCAGTGCAGTATTCAGCCTCTCTGGTGTCAACACTCTGTCTGATTTTGGAAAAAAAAAAAAAAAAATCCAAAATCAGACAGAGTGTTGACACCAGAGAGGCTAAGACCGCATTGACTCAGTGCGGTATTCAGCCTCTCTGGTGTCAAGTCTGATTTTGGAAAAAAAAAAATCAAAAATCAAAAATCAGACAGAGTGTTGAGACCAGAGAGGCTAAGACCGCATTGACTCAGTGCGGTATTCAGCCTCTCTGGTGTCAAGTCTGATTTTGGAAAAAAAAAAAAAAAAAATCCAAAATCAGACAGAGTGTTGAGACCAGAGAGGCTAAGACCGCATTGACTCAGAGCGGTATTCAGCCTCTCTGGTGTCAAGTCTGATTTTGGAAAAAAAAAAAAAATCCAAAATCAGACAGAGTGTTGAGACCAGAGAGCTAAGACAGCATTGACTCAGTGCGGTATTCAGCCTCTCTGGTGTCAAGTCTGATTTTGGAAAAAAAAAAAAAAAATCCAAAATCAGACAGAGTGTTGAGACCAGAGAGGATAAGACCGCATTGACTCAGAGCGGTATTCAGCCTCTCTGGTGTCAAGTCTGATTTTGGAAAAAAAAAAAAAAAAATCCAAAATCAGACAGAGTGTTGAGACCAGAGAGGCTAAGACCGCATTGACTCAGTGCAGTATTCAGCCTCTCTGGTGTCAAGTCTGATTTTGGAAAAAAAAAAAAAAAAAATCCAAAATCAGACAGAGTGTTGAGACCAGAGAGGCTAAGACCGCATTGACTCAGTGCGGTATTCAGCCTCTCTGGTGTCAAGTCTGATTTTGGAAAAAAAAAAAAAAAAAATCCAAAATCAGACAGAGTGTTGACACCAGAGAGGCTAAGACCGCATTGACTCAGTGCGGTATTCAGCCTCTCTGGTGTCAAGTCTGATTTTTGAAAAAAAAAAAAAAAATCTAAAATCAGACAGAGTGTTGACACCAGAGAGGCTAAGACCGCATTGACTCAGTGCGGTATTCAGCCTCTCTGGTGTCAAGTCTGATTTTGGAAAAAAAAAAAAAAATCCAAAATCAGACAGAGTGTTGAGACCAGAGAGCTAAGACCGCATTGACTCAGTGCGGTATTCAGCCTCTCTGGTGTCAAGTCTGATTTTTGAAAAAAAAAAAAAAAAATCCAAAATCAGACAGAGTGTTGAGACCAGAGAGGATAAGACCGCATTGACTCAGAGCGGTATTCAGCCTCTCTGGTGTCAAGTCTGATTTTGGAAAAAAAAAAAAAAATCCAAAATCAGACAGAGTGTTGACACCAGAGAGGCTAAGACCGCATTGACTCAGTGCGGTATTCAGCCTCTCTGGTGTCAAGTCTGATTTTGGAAAAAAAAAAAAAAAAATCCAAAATCAGACAGAGTGTTGAGACCAGAGAGGCTAAGACCGCATTGACTCAGTGCGGTATTCAGCCTCTCTGGTGTCAAGTCTGATTTTGGAAAAAAAAAAAAAAAAAATCCAAAATCAGACAGAGTGTTGAGACCAGAGAGGCTAAGACCGCATTGACTCAGTGCAGTATTCAGCCTCTCTGGTGTCAAGTCTGATTTTGGAAAAAAAAAAAAAAAAATCCAAAATCAGACAGAGTGTTGACACCAGAGAGGCTAAGACCGCATTGACTCAGTGCGGTATTCAGCCTCTCTGGTGTCAAGTCTGATTTTGGAAAAAAAAAAAAAAAAAATCCAAAATCAGACAGAGTGTTGAGACCAGAGAGGCTAAGACCGCATTGACTCAGTGCGGTATTCAGCCTCTCTGGTGTCAAGTCTGATTTTGGAAAAAAAAAAAAAAAAAATCCAAAATCAGACAGAGTGTTGACACCAGAGAGGCTAAGACCGCATTGACTCAGTGCGGTATTCAGCCTCTCTGGTGTCAAGTCTGATTTTGGAAAAAAAAAAAAAAAATCTAAAATCAGACAGAGTGTTGAGACCAGAGAGGCTAAGACCGCATTGACTCAGAGCGGTATTCAGCCTCTCTGGTGTCAAGTCTGATTTTTGAAAAAAAAAAAAAAATCCAAAATCAGACAGAGTGTTGACACCAGAGAGGCTAAGACCGCATTGACTCAGTGCGGTATTCAGCCTCTCTGGTGTCAAGTCTGATTTTGGAAAAAAAAAAAAAAAAATCCAAAATCAGACAGAGTGTTGAGACCAGAGAGCTAAGACCGCATTGACTCAGTGCGGTATTCAGCCTCTCTGGTGTCAAGTCTGATTTTGGAAAAAAAAAAAAAAAAATCCAAAATCAGACAGAGTGTTGACACCAGAGAGCTAAGACCGCATTGACTCAGTGCGGTATTCAGCCTCTCTGGTGTCAAGTCTGATTTTGGAAAAAAAAAAAAAAAAAATCCAAAATCAGACAGAGTGTTGACACCAGAGAGGCTAAGACCGCATTGACTCAGTGCGGTATTCAGCCTCTCTGGTGTCAAGTCTGATTTTGGAAAAAAAAAAAAAAAAATCAAAAATCAGACAGAGTGTTGACACCAGAGAGGCTAAGACCGCATTGACTCAGTGCGGTATTCAGCCTCTCTGGTGTCAAGTCTGATTTTGGAAAAAAAAAAAAAAAATCCAAAATCAGACAGAGTGTTGAGACCAGAGAGGCTAAGACCGCATTGACTCAGTGCAGTATTCAGCCTCTCTGGTGTCAAGTCTGATTTTGGAAAAAAAAAAAAAAAAATCTAAAATCAGACAGAGTGTTGACACCAGAGAGGCTAAGACCGCATTGACTCAGTGCGGTATTCAGCCTCTCTGGTGTCAAGTCTGATTTTGGAAAAAAAAAAAAAAAAAAATCCAAAATCAGACAGAGTGTTGAGACCAGAGAGGCTAAGACCGCATTGACTCAGTGCGGTATTCAGCCTCTCTGGTGTCAAGTCTGATTTTGGAAAAAAAAAAAAAAAAAATCCAAAATCAGACAGAGTGTTGACACCAGAGAGGCTAAGACCGCATTGACTCAGTGCGGTATTCAGCCTCTCTGGTGTCAAGTCTGATTTTGGAAAAAAAAAAAAAAAATCCAAAATCAGACAGAGTGTTGAGACCAGAGAGGCTAAGACCGCATTGACTCAGTGCGGTATTCAGCCTCTCTGGTGTCAAGTCTGATTTTGGAAAAAAAAAAAAAAAATCCAAAATCAGACAGAGTGTTGAGACCAGAGAGGCTAAGACCGCATTGACTCAGTGCAGTATTCAGCCTCTCTGGTGTCAAGTCTGATTTTGGAAAAAAAAAAAAAAAAATCCAAAATCAGACAGAGTGTTGACACCAGAGAGGCTAAGACCGCATTGACTCAGTGCGGTATTCAGCCTCTCTGGTGTCAAGTCTGATTTTGGAAAAAAAAAAAAAAAAAATCCAAAATCAGACAGAGTGTTGAGACCAGAGAGGCTAAGACCGCATTGACTCAGTGCGGTATTCAGCCTCTCTGGTGTCAAGTCTGATTTTGGAAAAAAAAAAAAAAAAATCCAAAATCAGACAGAGTGTTGACACCAGAGAGGCTAAGACCGCATTGACTCAGTGCGGTATTCAGCCTCTCTGGTGTCAAGTCTGATTTTGGAAAAAAAAAAAAAAAAATCTAAAATCAGACAGAGTGTTGAGACCAGAGAGGCTAAGACCGCATTGACTCAGAGCGGTATTCAGCCTCTCTGGTGTCAAGTCTGATTTTGGAAAAAAAAAAAAAAATCCAAAATCAGACAGAGTGTTGAGACCAGAGAGCTAAGACCGCATTGACTCAGTGCGGTATTCAGCCTCTCTGGTGTCAAGTCTGATTTTGGAAAAAAAAAAAAAAAATCCAAAATCAGACAGAGTGTTGAGACCAGAGAGGATAAGACCGCATTGACTCAGAGCGGTATTCAGCCTCTCTGGTGTCAAGTCTGATTTTGGAAAAAAAAAAAAAATCCAAAATCAGACAGAGTGTTGACACCAGAGAGGCTAAGACCGCATTGACTCAGTGCGGTATTCAGCCTCTCTGGTGTCAAGTCTGATTTTGGAAAAAAAAAAAAAAAAATCCAAAATCAGACAGAGTGTTGAGACCAGAGAGGCTAAGACCGCATTGACTCAGTTTGGTATTCAGCCTCTCTGGTGTCAAGTCTGATTTTTCGAAAAAAAAAAAAAAAAAAATCCAAAATCAGACAGAGTGTTGAGACCAGAGAGGCTAAGACCGCATTGACTCAGTGCAGTATTCAGCCTCTCTGGTGTCAAGTCTGATTTTGGAAAAAAAATAAAAAAATCCAAAATCAGACAGAGTGTTGACACCAGAGAGGCTAAGACCGCATTGACTCAGTGCGGTATTCAGCCTCTCTGGTGTCAAGTCTGATTTTGGAAAAAAAAAAAAAAAATCCAAAATCAGACAGAGTGTTGAGACCAGAGAGGCTAAGACCGCATTGACTCAGTGCGGTATTCAGCCTCTCTGGTGTCAAGTCTGATTTTGGAAAAAAAAAAAAAAAATCCAAAATCAGACAGAGTGTTGAGACCAGAGAGGCTAAGACCGCATTGACTCAGTGCAGTATTCAGCCTCTCTGGTGTCAAGCCTGATTTTGGAAAAAAAAAAAAAAAAATCCAAAATCAGACAGAGTGTTGACACCAGAGAGGCTAAGACCGCATTGACTCAGTGCGGTATTCAGCCTCTCTGGTGTCAAGTCTGATTTTGGAAAAAAAAAAAAAAAATCCAAAATCAGACAGAGTGTTGAGACCAGAGAGGCTAAGACCGCATTGACTCAGTGCAGTATTCAGCCTCTCTGGTGTCAAGTCTGATTTTGGAAAAAAAAAAAAAAAAATCCAAAATCAGACAGAGTGTTGACACCAGAGAGGCTAAGACCGCATTGACTCAGTGCGGTATTCAGCCTCTCTGGTGTCAAGTCTGATTTTGGAAAAAAAAAAAAAAAAAATCCAAAATCAGACAGAGTGTTGAGACCAGAGAGGCTAAGACCGCATTGACTCAGTGCAGTATTCAGCCTCTCTGGTGTCAAGTCTGATTTTGGAAAAAAAAAAAAAAAAATCCAAAATCAGACAGAGTGTTGACACCAGAGAGGCTAAGACCGCATTGACTCAGTGCGGTATTCAGCCTCTCTGGTGTCAAGTCTGATTTTGGAAAAAAAAAAAAAAATCTAAAATCAGACAGAGTGTTGAGACCAGAGAGGCTAAGACCGCATTGACTCAGAGCGGTATGGTGTCAAGTCTGATTTTGGAAAAAAAAAAAAAAATCCAAAATCAGACAGAGTGTTGAGACCAGAGAGCTAAGACCGCATTGACTCAGTGCGGTATTCAGCCTCTCTGGTGTCAAGTCTGATTTTGGAAAAAAAAAAAAAAAATCCAAAATCAGACAGAGTGTTGAGACCAGAGAGGATAAGACCGCATTGACTCAGAGCGGTATTCAGCCTCTCTGGTGTCAAGTCTGATTTTGGAAAAAAAAAAAAAAATCCAAAATCAGACAGAGTGTTGACACCAGAGAGGCTAAGACCGCATTGACTCAGTGCGGTATTCAGCCTCTCTGGTGTCAAGTCTGATTTTGGAAAAAAAAAAAAAAAAATCCAAAATCAGACAGAGTGTTGAGACCAGAGAGGCTAAGACCGCATTGACTCAGTTTGGTATTCAGCCTCTCTGGTGTCAAGTCTGATTTTGGAAAAAAAAAAAAAAAAAAATCCAAAATCAGACAGAGTGTTGAGACCAGAGAGGCTAAGACCGCATTGACTCAGTGCAGTATTCAGCCTCTCTGGTGTCAAGTCTGATTTTGGAAAAAAAAAAAAAAAAATCCAAAATCAGACAGAGTGTTGACACCAGAGAGGATAAGACCGCATTGACTCAGAGCGGTATTCAGCCTCTCTGGTGTCAAGTCTGATTTTGGAAAAAAAAAAAAAAATCCAAAATCAGACAGAGTGTTGACACCAGAGAGGCTAAGACCGCATTGACTCAGTGCGGTATTCAGCCTCTCTGGTGTCAAGTCTGATTTTGGAAAAAAAAAAAAAAAAATCCAAAATCAGACAGAGTGTTGAGACCAGAGAGGCTAAGACCGCATTGACTCAGTGCGGTATTCAGCCTCTCTGGTGTCAAGTCTGATTTTGGAAAAAAAAAAAAAAAATCCAAAATCAGACAGAGTGTTGAGACCAGAGAGGCTAAGACCGCATTGACTCAGTGCAGTATTCAGCCTCTCTGGTGTCAAGCCTGATTTTGGAAAAAAAAAAAAAAAAATCCAAAATCAGACAGAGTGTTGACACCAGAGAGGCTAAGACCGCATTGACTCAGTGCGGTATTCAGCCTCTCTGGTGTCAAGTCTGATTTTGGAAAAAAAAAAAAAAAAATCCAAAATCAGACAGAGTGTTGAGACCAGAGAGGCTAAGACCGCATTGACTCAGTGCAGTATTCAGCCTCTCTGGTGTCAAGTCTGATTTTGGAAAAAAAAAAAAAAAAATCCAAAATCAGACAGAGTGTTGACACCAGAGAGGCTAAGACCGCATTGACTCAGTGCGGTATTCAGCCTCTCTGGTGTCAAGTCTGATTTTGGAAAAAAAAAAAAAAAAAATCCAAAATCAGACAGAGTGTTGAGACCAGAGAGGCTAAGACCGCATTGACTCAGTGCAGTATTCAGCCTCTCTGGTGTCAAGTCTGATTTTGGAAAAAAAAAAAAAAAAATCCAAAATCAGACAGAGTGTTGACACCAGAGAGGCTAAGACCGCATTGACTCAGTGCGGTATTCAGCCTCTCTGGTGTCAAGTCTGATTTTGGAAAAAAAAAAAAAAAATCTAAAATCAGACAGAGTGTTGAGACCAGAGAGGCTAAGACCGCATTGACTCAGAGCGGTATTCAGCCTCTCTGGTGTCAAGTCTGATTTTGGAAAAAAAAAAAAAAAATCCAAAATCAGACAGAGTGTTGAGACCAGAGAGCTAAGACCGCATTGACTCAGTGCGGTATTCAGCCTCTCTGGTGTCAAGTCTGATTTTGGAAAAAAAAAAAAAAAATCCAAAATCAGACAGAGTGTTGAGACCAGAGAGGATAAGACCGCATTGACTCAGAGCGGTATTCAGCCTCTCTGGTGTCAAGTCTGATTTTGGAAAAAAAAAAAAAAATCCAAAATCAGACAGAGTGTTGACACCAGAGAGGCTAAGACCGCATTGACTCAGTGCGGTATTCAGCCTCTCTGGTGTCGTCTGATTTTGGAAAAAAAAAAAAAAAAATCCAAAATCAGACAGAGTGTTGAGACCAGAGAGGCTAAGACCGCATTGACTCAGTGCGGTATTCAGCCTCTCTGGTGTCAAGTCTGATTTTGGAAAAAAAAAAAAAAAAAATCCAAAATCAGACAGAGTGTTGAGACCAGAGAGGCTAAGACCGCATTGACTCAGTGCAGTATTCAGCCTCTCTGGTGTCAAGTCTGATTTTGGAAAAAAAAAAAAAAAAATCCAAAATCAGACAGAGTGTTGACACCAGAGAGGATAAGACCGCATTGACTCAGAGCGGTATTCAGCCTCTCTGGTGTCAAGTCTGATTTTGGAAAAAAAAAAAAAAATCCAAAATCAGACAGAGTGTTGACACCAGAGAGGCTAAGACCGCATTGACTCAGTGCGGTATTCAGCCTCTCTGGTGTCAAGTCTGATTTTGGAAAAAAAAAAAAAAAAATCCAAAATCAGACAGAGTGTTGAGACCAGAGAGGCTAAGACCGCATTGACTCAGTGCGGTATTCAGCCTCTCTGGTGTCAAGTCTGATTTTGGAAAAAAAAAAAAAAAATCCAAAATCAGACAGAGTGTTGAGACCAGAGAGGCTAAGACCGCATTGACTCAGTGCAGTATTCAGCCTCTCTGGTGTCAAGCCTGATTTTGGAAAAAAAAAAAAAAAAATCCAAAATCAGACAGAGTGTTGACACCAGAGAGGCTAAGACCGCATTGACTCAGTGCGGTATTCAGCCTCTCTGGTGTCAAGTCTGATTTTGGAAAAAAAAAAAAAAAAATCCAAAATCAGACAGAGTGTTGAGACCAGAGAGGCTAAGACCGCATTGACTCAGTGCGGTATTCAGCCTCTCTGGTGTCAAGTCTGATTTTGGAAAAAAAAAAAAAAAAAATCCAAAATCAGACAGAGTGTTGACACCAGAGAGGCTAAGACCGCATTGACTCAGTGCGGTATTCAGCCTCTCTGGTGTCAAGTCTGATTTTGGAAAAAAAAAAAAAAAAATCTAAAATCAGACAGAGTGTTGAGACCAGAGAGGCTAAGACTGCATTGACTCAGAGCGGTATTCAGCCTCTCTGGTGTCAAGTCTGATTTTGGAAAAAAAAAAAAAAAATCCAAAATCAGACAGAGTGTTGAGACCAGAGAGCTAAGACCGCATTGACTCAGTGCGGTATTCAGCCTCTCTGGTGTCAAGTCTGATTTTGGAAAAAAAAAAAAAAAATCCAAAATCAGACAGAGTGTTGAGACCAGAGAGGATAAGACCGCATTGACTCAGAGCGGTATTCAGCCTCTCTGGTGTCAAGTCTGATTTTGGAAAAAAAAAAAAAAATCCAAAATCAGACAGAGTGTTGACACCAGAGAGGCTAAGACCGCATTGACTCAGTGCGGTATTCAGCCTCTCTGGTGTCAAGTCTGATTTTGGAAAAAAAAAAAAAAAAAATCCAAAATCAGACAGAGTGTTGAGACCAGAGAGGCTAAGACCGCATTGACTCAGTGCGGTATTCAGCCTCTCTGGTGTCAAGTCTGATTTTGGAAAAAAAAAAAAAAAAAATCCAAAATCAGACAGAGTGTTGACACCAGAGAGGCTAAGACCGCATTGACTCAGTGCGGTATTCAGCCTCTCTGGTGTCAAGTCTGATTTTGGAAAAAAAAAAAAAAAAATCCAAAATCAGACAGAGTGTTGAGACCAGAGAGGCTAAGACCGCATTGACTCAGTGCAGTATTCAGCCTCTCTGGTGTCAAGTCTGATTTTGGAAAAAAAAAAAAAAAAATCCAAAATCAGACAGAGTGTTGACACCAGAGAGGCTAAGACCGCATTGACTCAGTGCGGTATTCAGCCTCTCTGGTGTCAAGTCTGATTTTGGAAAAAAAAAAAAAAAAAATCCAAAATCAGACAGAGTGTTGAGACCAGAGAGGCTAAGACCGCATTGACTCAGTGCAGTATTCAGCCTCTCTGGTGTCAAGTCTGATTTTGGAAAAAAAAAAAAAAAAATCCAAAATCAGACAGAGTGTTGACACCAGAGAGGCTAAGACCGCATTGACTCAGTGCGGTATTCAGCCTCTCTGGTGTCAAGTCTGATTTTGGAAAAAAAAAAAAAAAAATCTAAAATCAGACAGAGTGTTGAGACCAGAGAGGCTAAGACCGCATTGACTCAGAGCGGTATTCAGCCTCTCTGGTGTCAAGTCTGATTTTGGAAAAAAAAAAAAAAAATCCAAAATCAGACAGAGTGTTGAGACCAGAGAGCTAAGACCGCATTGACTCAGTGCGGTATTCAGCCTCTCTGGTGTCAAGTCTGATTTTGGAAAAAAAAAAAAAAAAATCCAAAATCAGACAGAGTGTTGAGACCAGAGAGGATAAGACCGCATTGACTCAGAGCGGTATTCAGCCTCTCTGGTGTCAAGTCTGATTTTGGAAAAAAAAAAAAAAAATCCAAAATCAGACAGAGTGTTGACACCAGAGAGGCTAAGACCGCATTGACTCAGTGCGGTATTCAGCCTCTCTGGTGTCAAGTCTGATTTTGGAAAAAAAAAAAAAAAAATCCAAAATCAGACAGAGTGTTGAGACCAGAGAGGCTAAGACCGCATTGACTCAGTGCGGTATTCAGCCTCTCTGGTGTCAAGTCTGATTTTGGAAAAAAAAAAAAAAAAAATCCAAAATCAGACAGAGTGTTGAGACCAGAGAGGCTAAGACCGCATTGACTCAGTGCAGTATTCAGCCTCTCTGGTGTCAAGTCTGATTTTGGAAAAAAAAAAAAAAAAATCCAAAATCAGACAGAGTGTTGACACCAGAGAGGATAAGACCGCATTGACTCAGAGCGGTATTCAGCCTCTCTGGTGTCAAGTCTGATTTTGGAAAAAAAAAAAAAAAATCCAAAATCAGACAGAGTGTTGACACCAGAGAGGCTAAGACCGCATTGACTCAGTGCGGTATTCAGCCTCTCTGGTGTCAAGTCTGATTTTGGAAAAAAAAAAAAAAAAATCCAAAATCAGACAGAGTGTTGAGACCAGAGAGGCTAAGACCGCATTGACTCAGTGCGGTATTCAGCCTCTCTGGTGTCAAGTCTGATTTTGGAAAAAAAAAAAAAAAAATCCAAAATCAGACAGAGTGTTGAGACCAGAGAGGCTAAGACCGCATTGACTCAGTGCAGTATTCAGCCTCTCTGGTGTCAAGCCTGATTTTGGAAAAAAAAAAAAAAAAATCCAAAATCAGACAGAGTGTTGACACCAGAGAGGCTAAGACCGCATTGACTCAGTGCGGTATTCAGCCTCTCTGGTGTCAAGTCTGATTTTGGAAAAAAAAAAAAAAAAAATCCAAAATCAGACAGAGTGTTGAGACCAGAGAGGCTAAGACCGCATTGACTCAGTGCGGTATTCAGCCTCTCTGGTGTCAAGTCTGATTTTGGAAAAAAAAAAAAAAAAATCCAAAATCAGACAGAGTGTTGACACCAGAGAGGCTAAGACCGCATTGACTCAGTGCGGTATTCAGCCTCTCTGGTGTCAAGTCTGATTTTGGAAAAAAAAAAAAAAAAATCTAAAATCAGACAGAGTGTTGAGACCAGAGAGGCTAAGACTGCATTGACTCAGAGCGGTATTCAGCCTCTCTGGTGTCAAGTCTGATTTTGGAAAAAAAAAAAAAAATCCAAAATCAGACAGAGTGTTGAGACCAGAGAGCTAAGACCGCATTGACTCAGTGCGGTATTCAGCCTCTCTGGTGTCAAGTCTGATTTTGGAAAAAAAAAAAAAAAAATCCAAAATCAGACAGAGTGTTGAGACCAGAGAGGATAAGACCGCATTGACTCAGAGCGGTATTCAGCCTCTCTGGTGTCAAGTCTGATTTTGGAAAAAAAAAAAAAAATCCAAAATCAGACAGAGTGTTGACACCAGAGAGGCTAAGACCGCATTGACTCAGTGCGGTATTCAGCCTCTCTGGTGTCAAGTCTGATTTTGGAAAAAAAAAAAAAAAAAATCCAAAATCAGACAGAGTGTTGAGACCAGAGAGGCTAAGACCGCATTGACTCAGTGCGGTATTCAGCCTCTCTGGTGTCAAGTCTGATTTTGGAAAAAAAAAAAAAAAAAAATCCAAAATCAGACAGAGTGTTGAGACCAGAGAGGCTAAGACCGCATTGACTCAGTGCAGTATTCAGCCTCTCTGGTGTCAAGTCTGATTTTGGAAAAAAAAAAAAAAAAATCCAAAATCAGACAGAGTGTTGACACCAGAGAGGCTAAGACCGCATTGACTCAGTGCGGTATTCAGCCTCTCTGGTGTCAAGTCTGATTTTGGAAAAAAAAAAAAAAAAAATCCAAAATCAGACAGAGTGTTGAGACCAGAGAGGCTAAGACCGCATTGACTCAGTGCGGTATTCAGCCTCTCTGGTGTCAAGTCTGATTTTGGAAAAAAAAAAAAAAAAAATCCAAAATCAGACAGAGTGTTGACACCAGAGAGGCTAAGACCGCATTGACTCAGTGCGGTATTCAGCCTCTCTGGTGTCAAGTCTGATTTTGGAAAAAAAAAAAAAAAATCTAAAATCAGACAGAGTGTTGAGACCAGAGAGGCTAAGACCGCATTGACTCAGAGCGGTATTCAGCCTCTCTGGTGTCAAGTCTGATTTTGGAAAAAAAAAAAAAAAATCCAAAATCAGACAGAGTGTTGACACCAGAGAGGCTAAGACCGCATTGACTCAGTGCGGTATTCAGCCTCTCTGGTGTCAAGTCTGATTTTGGAAAAAAAAAAAAAAAATCCAAAATCAGACAGAGTGTTGAGACCAGAGAGCTAAGACCGCATTGACTCAGTGCGGTATTCAGCCTCTCTGGTGTCAAGTCTGATTTTGGAAAAAAAAAAAAAAAAATCCAAAATCAGACAGAGTGTTGACACCAGAGAGGCGAAGACCGCATTGACTCAGTGCGGTATTCAGCCTCTCTGGTGTCAAGTCTGATTTTGGAAAAAAAAAAAAAAAAAAAAAAATCAGACAGAGTGTTGACACCAGAGAGGCTAAGACCGCATTGACTCAGTGCGGTATTCAGCCTCTCTGGTGTCAAGTCTGATTTTGGAAAAAAAAAAAAAAAATCCAAAATCAGACAGAGTGTTGACACCAGAGAGGCTAAGACCGCATTGACTCAGTGCGGTATTCAGCCTCTCTGGTGTCAAGTCTGATTTTGGAAAAAAAAAAAAAAAATCCAAAATCAGACAGAGTGTTGAGACCAGAGAGGCTAAGACCGCATTGACTCAGTGCAGTATTCAGCCTCTCTGGTGTCAAGTCTGATTTTGGAAAAAAAAAAAAAAAAATCCAAAATCAGACAGAGTGTTGACACCAGAGAGGCTAAGACCGCATTTGACTCAGTGCGGTATTCAGCCTCTCTGGTGTCAAGTCTGATTTTGGAAAAAAAAAAAAAAAAAAATCCAAAATCAGACAGAGTGTTGAGACCAGAGAGGCTAAGACCGCATTGACTCAGTGCGGTATTCAGCCTCTCTGGTGTCAAGTCTGATTTTGGAAAAAAAAAAAAAAAAAATCCAAATCAGACAGAGTGTTGACACCAGAGAGGCTAAGACCGCATTGACTCAGTGCGGTATTCAGCCTCTCTGGTGTCAAGTCTGATTTTGGAAAAAAAAAAAAAAAATCCAAAATCAGACAGAGTGTTGAGACCAGAGAGGCTAAGACCGCATTGACTCAGTGCGGTATTCAGCCTCTCTGGTGTCAAGTCTGATTTTGGAAAAAAAAAAAAAATCCAAAAATCAGACAGAGTGTTGAGACCAGAGAGGCTAAGACCGCATTGACTCAGGGCAGTATTCAGCCTCTCTGGTGTCAAGTCTGATTTTGGAAAAAAAAAAAAAAAAATCCAAAATCAGACAGAGTGTTGACACCAGAGAGGCTAAGACCGCATTGACTCAGTGCGGTATTCAGCCTCTCTGGTGTCAAGTCTGATTTTGGAAAAAAAAAAAAAAAAAATCCAAAATCAGACAGAGTGTTGAGACCAGAGAGGCTAAGACCGCATTGACTCAGTGCGGTATTCAGCCTCTCTGGTGTCAAGTCTGATTTTGGAAAAAAAAAAAAAAAATCCAAAATCAGACAGAGTGTTGACACCAGAGAGGCTAAGACCGCATTGACTCAGTGCGGTATTCAGCCTCTCTGGTGTCAAGTCTGATTTTGGAAAAAAAAAAAAAAAAAATCTAAAATCAGACAGAGTGTTGAGACCAGAGAGGCTAAGACCGCATTGACTCAGTGCGGTATTCAGCCTCTCTGGTGTCAAGTCTGATTTTGGAAAAAAAAAAAAAAAATCCAAAATCAGACAGAGTGTTGAGACCAGAGAGGATAAGACCGCATTGACTCAGAGCGGTATTCAGCCTCTCTGGTGTCAAGTCTGATTTTGGAAAAAAAAAAAAAAATCCAAAAATCAGACAGAGGTGTTGACACCAGAGAGGCTAAGACCGCATTGACTCAGTGCGGTATTCAGCCTCTCTGGTGTCAAGTCTGATTTTTGAAAAAAAAAAAAAAAAAATCCAAAAATCAGACAGAGTGTTGAGACCAGAGAGGCTAAGACCGCATTGACTCAGTGCGGTATTCAGCCTCTCTGGTGTCAAGTCTGATTTTGGAAAAAAAAAAAAAAAAAATCCAAAATCAGACAGAGTGTTGAGACCAGAGAGGCTAAGACCGCATTGACTCAGTGCAGTATTCAGCCTCTCTGGTGTCAAGTCTGATTTTGGAAAAAAAAAAAAAAAAAAAATCCAAAATCAGACAGAGTGTTGACACCAGAGAGGCTAAGACCGCATTGACTCAGTGCGGTATTCAGCCTCTCTGGTGTCAAGTCTGATTTTGGAAAAAAAAAAAAAAAAAAATCCAAAATCAGACAGAGTGTTGAGACCAGAGAGGCTAAGACCGCATTGACTCAGTGCGGTATTCAGCCTCTCTGGTGTCAAGTCTGATTTTGGAAAAAAAAAAAAAAAAAATTCCAAAATCAGACAGAGTGTTGAGACCAGAGAGGCTAAGACCGCATTGACTCAGTGCGGTATTCAGCCTCTCTGGTGTCAAGTCTGATTTTGGAAAAAAAAAAAAAAAAATCCAAAATCAGACAGAGTGTTGACACCAGAGAGGCTAAGACCGCATTGACTCAGTGCGGTATTCAGCCCTCTCTGGTGTCAAGTCTGATTTTGGAAAAAAAAAAAAAAAATCTAAAATCAGACAGAGTGTTGAGACCAGAGAGGCTAAGACTGCATTGACTCAGAGCGGTATTCAGCCTCTCTGGTGTCAAGTCTGATTTTTGGAAAAAAAAAAAAAAAAATCCAAAATCAGACAGAGTGTTGAGACCAGAGGCTAAGACCGCATTGACTCAGTGCGGTATTCAGCCTCTCTGGTGTCAAGTCTGATTTTGGGAAAAAAAAAAAAAAAATCCAAAATCAGACAGAGTGTTGAGACCAGAGAGGCTAAGACCGCATTGACTCAGAGCGGTATTCAGCCTCTCTGGTGTCAAGTCTGATTTTGGAAAAAAAAAAAAAAAATCCAAAATCAGACAGAGTGTTGACACCAGAGAGGGCTAAGACCGCATTGACTCAGTGCGGTATTCAGCCTCTCTGGTGTCAAGTCTGATTTTGGAAAAAAAAAAAAAAAAAAATCCAAAATCAGACAGAGTGTTGAGACCAGAGAGGCTAAGACCGCATTGACTCAGTGCGGTATTCAGCCTCTCTGGTGTCAAGTCTGATTTTGGAAAAAAAAAAAAAAAAAAATCCAAAATCAGACAGAGTGTTGAGACCAGAGAGGCTAAGACCGCATTGACTCAGTGCGGTATTCAGCCTCTCTGGTGTCAAGTCTGATTTTGGAAAAAAAAAAAAAAAAATCCAAAATCAGACAGAGTGTTGACACCAGAGAGGCTAAGACCGCATTGACTCAGTGCGGTATTCAGCCTCTCTGGTGTCAAGTCTGATTTTGGAAAAAAAAAAAAAAATCTAAAATCAGACAGAGTGTTGAGACCAGAGAGGCTAAGACTGCATTGACTCAGAGCGGTATTCAGCCTCTCTGGTGTCAAGTCTGATTTTGGAAAAAAAAAAAAAAATCCAAAATCAGACAGAGTGTTGAGACCAGAGAGCTAAGACCGCATTGACTCAGTGCGGTATTCAGCCTCTCTGGTGTCAAGTCTGATTTTGGAAAAAAAAAAAAAAAATCCAAAATCAGACAGAGTGTTGAGACCAGAGAGGATAAGACCGCATTGACTCAGAGCGGTATTCAGCCTCTCTGGTGTCAAGTCTGATTTTGGAAAAAAAAAAAAAAAATCCAAAATCAGACAGAGTGTTGACACCAGAGAGGCTAAGACCGCATTGACTCAGTGCGGTATTCAGCCTCTCTGGTGTCAAGTCTGATTTTGGAAAAAAAAAAAAAAAAAAATCCAAAATCAGACAGAGTGTTGAGACCAGAGAGGCTAGACCGCATTGACCTCAGTGCGGTATTCAGCCTCTCTGGTGTCAAGTCTGATTTTGGAAAAAAAAAAAAAAAAAATCCAAAATCAGACAGAGTGTTGAGACCAGAGAGGGCTAAGACCGCA